>NC_083481.1:2205000-2250000 GCF_030014155.1 Tachysurus vachellii | reverse complement strand
TCACAGATGGTCAGTAGTGTCACAGATGGTCAGTAGTGTCACAGACGGTCAGTAGTGTCACAGATGGTCAGTAGTGTCACAGATGGTCAGTAGTGTCACAGACGGTCAGTAGTGTCACCGATGGTCAGTAGTGTCACCGATGGTCAGTAGTGTCACAGATGGTCAGTAGTGTCACAGACGGTCAGTAGTGTCACAGACGGTCAGTAGTGTCACCGATGGTCAGTAGTGTCACCGATGGTCAGTAGTGTCACAGATGGTCAGTAGTGTCACAGATGGTCAGTAGTGTCACAGATGGTCAGTAGTGTCACAGATGGTCAGTAGTGTTACAGATGGTCAGTAGTGTCACAGATGGTCAGTAGTGTTACAGATGGTCAGTAGTGTCACAGATGGTCAGCAGTGTCACAGATGGTCAGTAGTGTCACAGATGGTCAGTAGTGTCACAGATGGTCAGTAGTGTCACAGACAGTCAGTAGTGTCACAGATGGTCAGTAGTGTAACAGATGGTCAGCAGTGTCACCAACAGTCAGTAGAGTCACTGACGGTCAGTAGAGTCTCAGACAGTCGATGGAGTCGGAGACAGTCAGTAGAGTCACAGGCGGTCAGTGGAGTCACAGATGGCCAGTTGAGTTACAGATAGTCAGTGGCGTCGGAGACAGTCAGTAGAGTCACAGGCAGTCAGTGAAGTCACAGACGGTCAGTGAAGTCACAGACGGTCAGTAGAGTCACAGCCGGTCAGTAGAGTCACCAAATGTCAGTAGAGTCACAGGCAGCCAGTAGAGTCACAGCCAGTCAGTAGAGTCACCGAAGGTCAGTAGAATCACAGGCAGTCAGTGTCTTCGCAGACAGTCAGTGGAGTCATAGATGGTCAGCGGAGTCACAGACGGTCAGCGGAGTCTCAGGCGGTCAGCGGAGTCACAGATGGTCACTAGGGACACAGACGGTCACTACGGTCACAGACGGTCACTACGGTCACAGACAATCACTGGGGTCACAGATGGTCAGTAGACACGTGTTTATACCAAGGAATATGAGACGAGTCTCGCAGACAATCAACTGTGTTCAATCAACATATGAACACCTTCACACTCAATACTCCACAGACTCAACACCGTCACAATAAACACCTTCACACTCCACAATCAAAATCTTCACACTCAACACGCCCAACTCAACATCATTACACTCAACACTCCACACATTTAACACTCACACACTCAACACATTCACAACATGTCGATGTGGAGTATTTTTGTATATCCACACTCATATCTGTGGTGTGAATCCTCTATAACTGCAGGCTGCACAGCGACAGTCATAACATGTAGATTATAGATTTAAACAGAGATGAACATCATGTACAAAGTGAACGTGTGGAAGAGAAACAACTGACACTGAGTGACGCACATCAGCCTCGACAGGCTGAAAATAAAAGCTTTAATGTACGACTGCCTTTCTCTTTCTCAGTATATTTCTCATTTCACACGTATCACACACACACACGCACGCACACACACGCACACACACACAGACATGCACTTGCACTTGCACACAATATCATGATTGGATTTGGTCTGATGCTTTTATTTTCATCATGAGCATGTATGTTCCTGACTCTCTCCCAGCACACTGCATCCCAACGCCGTGTTACTCATTTCACTTCAGTGGCAGCTCAGCTGTCAGCTCATCACAAACACACACACACACACACACACACACACACAGACACTCAGTCCTTCCAACCTGAAGTATAACAGGTTTCTAGACACTTTACACACTGCATACAATAGAACACAGGACATTATATACATTCGTATGTTATTACTGATCTTACTGATCATACTAGCATGGATTCCTCTGTGTGTGTGTGTGTGTGTGTGTGTGTGTGTGTGTGTGTGTGTGTGTGAAAGACAACTGTCGACTGTCACTTTGCCAGCTCTTCTGTATATGCAATCGATCTAACACTGTAGCTGACAGTCTCTCTATCTATCTTTTACACACACACACACACACACACACACACACCATCTTACTTTAAACAAACCAGTAAACCAAAAGTACACAAATCTAGAGAGAGAAAAAGAGAGGTTATTCCTCTCCAGTTAATTTATTGCCTTTGGCAATATGAAATGCATTTTTTAAGGATGTTATTATGGATTGGAACGCGCGTGTGTGTGTGTGTATACGTGTGTGTGTGTGTGTGTGTGTGTGTGTGTGTGTGTGCGTGGGTGATTACAGAGACCTGTTGCCAAGCTACAGCAGCACCAACAGCATGCCGTGAGCAACAGCAGCTCTCCTACCGTGGGAAAAAAAGGAGAGGCAACGAGATGGATTGTTGGATTTTCTGTTTATTTATTTTATTTAATAGACACTAATACAGAGCACCGGCTGAGACCGGGGTCAGGTCTTTAGTGAAAACCATGTGTGTACCAACCGTAAACCAAACACACACACACTCACACAGACACACACACACATCAGAGTGAAGCAAGGCCAGTGTTAACAGCACACACGCTGCCTGGCGACGTGATGATTCGGTGGATTTTAAGCACAGTTGTTCCGAGCGCACAAACTCTTTTGTGCTCTTGAAAATGAGCGTGTATTTATTTCCCATTTCTCTTCTACCTCACAGCCACATACCCTGAGCGTATATAAGAAACGTCATGGGGGAAAAAGGGATTAAAAAATGTCTAATATTATTAAAAACATATTTATATATTTATAAAGCTGAAAATATTTAAAACATCCGACACAAACTCACCCTGAAAGTGCCATTTGAAATAATTAGAACATTATGTGTGTAAGTGTTCGAGTCACAGTCACATTATAAAGAAACTCTGTCAAGCTTTAACATTTAAAAAAATAATAATAATAATAATTTCATCAATAAGAGCAAGTGGGGGTCACGGTGGCTTAGTGGTTAGCACGTTTGCCTCACACCTCCAGGGTCGGGGTTCGATTCCTGCCTCCGCCTTGTGTGTGTGGAGTTTGCATGTTCTGTGCCTCGGGGGTTCCCGCCAACCCATCACAGGGCACACACACACACTCTCATTCACTCACGCAATCACACACTACGGACAATTTTCCAGAGATGCCAATCAACCTACCATGCATGTCTTTGGACCGGGGGAGGAAACCGGAGTACCCGGAGGAAACCCCCGAGGCACGGGGAGAACATGCAAACTCCACACACACAAGGCGGAGGCGGGAATCGAACCCCCAACCCTGGAGGTGTGACACGAACGTGCTAACCACTAAGCCACCGTGCCCCCATATGCCCGCCATAACATCATGATAGAGGGATAAAGGATGTAGCTCTTTCTGTAGAATCTGGGAAATCTATAATAAATATTTCAGCCTGTTTATAAAAAAGGATCATTTGAGCTTCACTATGAGACGATCACGTGATCAAATCTATAGGTGTAAATGTCAGTGAGGTTGTAATATAAAGCGTCTCATTTCTGTTACAAAGCTTAGTTTTAAAGCTAGCAGGTTGTCTTGTACTGTTTGTAGTGTGTGTGTGTGTGCGTGCGTGTGTGTGCATGTGTGTGTGTGTGTGTGTGTGCACTGATATAAATAAATCAGTAGAATAAAGCCATATAGTTGCACATCGATGTGAAATAAAGCAATGAGTGTCTTCACACCCCAGCAATAAGCCCGTAGCATTCATGAAATTTATACCTCCATTCTCATTAAACCATCGATTTCCTCTTCGTCATGGAGAACAGCACACATTCGCTTTTCCAAATCCGCAAATCCATCTTCCCGCACGTACTTTTCCTCGCTCCATCTGAAAGGAAAAAAAGGGGCTCAAGGTCAAAACTCAATAGCAAAACCATGCACAATCCAATGCAGCGTTTATATCTGTGTCCCGACACACAGCACTCGTCTCACACCGATCCATACGATCCATACGCCTTAAACACGCACACACGATCACGTCCGGCTCACAACAGCGCACGGGTGAACACACACACGCTCGTTTGTTACGCACTCGTTTGTGTGTGTGAGCCAGTTTGGATATTGTTTGAGATTTAGATGAATTAATTTCTTAAATGAACTGGAAGTCGTCGCCTAATGGTTAGAGAGTTTGACTCCTAACCCTAAGGTTGTGGGTTCGAGTCTCGGGCCGGCCACGACCGAGGTGCCCTTGAGCAAGGCACCGAACCCCCCAACTGCTCCGGGTGTGTGTTCACGGTGTGTGTGTGTTCACTGCTGTGTGTGTGCACTTTGGATGGGGTCACCGTACTTAGCCATACGTCACGTCACTTTCTTTCCCATCAGGCACCTGGTGCTATGGAATTAGAACACTATTACGATCAGAAGGTGCCAGAGGACAAGATGGTTCTCGAGACCCGGAAAACTTTCCTCCCACGCGTGGGCTAGAGCCGGGACGTGAAAACATTAATACAAAGAAGTTTTAGGTTGTTAAACGGCGGAGAATCTTTAACGTTGCACATGTGAGATCATCAAAGTTTGCAGTGGTGTAATAGATCCATTACGGTGATTAGCAGGAGAACGAGACAGACCAAGCGACAGAGATGTTTTACTCCTCACAGGGGTTTTTCACCTAAAACAACTGTCCTGGTTTCTAATTGGCCAGAATTCTTTTATTCTGTAACGTTATTTTGACATTTATGGAAGGAGTCAGTGATTAGGGTGTTTGACTACTGATCAGAAGGTCATTGGTTCGAATCCCAGGTCCACCAAGTTGCCAGGGGCCAATAAGCAACGCCCTTAACCCTCAAGTGCTCAGGTGTATAAACTGAAATAAAAAAAAGTAAGTCACTCTGGATAAGAGTGTCTGCTAAATGCAAAAGATTGTTTTTTTGTGTGTGTTATTCATTCATTTTCTACCACTTATCCGAACTACCTCGGGTCACGGGGAGCCTGTGCCTATCTCAGGCGTCATCGGGCATCAAGGCAGGATACACCCTGGATGGAGTGCCAACCCATCACAGTGTGTGTGTTGTTATTAGCTTAAAAAAATAAATAAAACAGAATATAGTGGCTGCTGGTGTGGAAACGACACAAGACACATGTTTGTAGTTGCTATAATTTAAGTGATCATAAGAACCTAATATTCTCGATCACGGTCTACAAAACTGACCGTGAATCATTACTCTGGTCTTGTTTCATGTGAAATCGGTGAGTCTGCTTCTTTCCGTTCTCTCTATACAGCAGAGGCAGTTAGGTATATCGTGTGAATAGGAGTCGATAGGCGTATTTCCTCCGAGTCTTCTTGCGTGTGAAAGAACTAGTTTGATTACTCATTTGAAAGGGATTGGAGCCAGATTGCTGCGGTCCCCAAAGCTATTCATATCCCCCATCGTACGGTCGATGCAGCCCCAGGCCGGCTTAATGTGCTCTAAGCAATACCAATTACTCATACACTGTCAATTTAGGTAATTTATTGCCGTAATTCTGCCCTCATATGAATTGTGGCAGTTCAGAGTTTGTAAATACTTTGAAGTTAATTGAGGGCATCAGTTCCTGGGAGAGCGAGCAAGGTGTGTACGAGAGATTGTGCATGCTTTGCCAATTAGCATCGCTCCCACCCCCTGCCCGCAATCTCAAAACAACTCGCAGCACTTAGAGCTTTTACTTCCCAAAGCTTGTTCCAGGCTCTTTCCCCGGAACGCCAAGCGTGTTTACGGAGATGTCATCGAGTCGGAGGCTCTCACTTCCTGCCGATGGCTTTTACAATAACTACTTTATACAGGCCTTCCAAATACTTTGCCGGACCGAGGAGTTTTTTTTTTTTTCACACTCTCTATTAAGTAACAACCTTGACCTATCGTTGTCGTCTTTCCTTTTCAATTTCCATTTGCTTTTGTCTTCTTTGACTGCCTCCTCCTCCTCCGCCTCTTTCCCCACTCGTTATGTTCGCTCTTTCATCTCTTCAGAGAACCACTCTCTCCCTCCCTTCCTCTCTCGCGTTTCACTCGTATTCACGTCTCTCTCTCTCTCTCTTTCTCTCTTTCTCTCCACCTCAGAACCCAGACATCGTTCTGGTCCACTACCTTAACGTCCCGGCCATAGAGGACTGTGGGAAGCCATGCGGGCCAATCCTGTGCTCCATCAACACAGACAAGAAGGAGTGGGCCAAATGGACCAAGGAGGAGCTCATCAGCCAGCTCAAGCCCATGTGTGAGTATTTATGATATCCTAGAGGATGTAAATATGCCCACGTTCAGCCCGTTCCTATTTCTCCTCTCTTCATTAAGCTCTAAAAAAAAAAAAAAAATACAAAATAATACACTGCGTCAGTTTCATGGTAATTATAACACAATTAAAGCCATCCATTCTGCTGGAGAATATTAAGCTTGTAAATCATATGCATCAGGGTTATAGATGTGAGGGATTTTTTTTCCCCAGCAGTCCATCAAATCTCCCAAATTGGAGACAGCAGGTTGCCAAAAGCCTGACAAACTGAAGCTCACTCCTGAGTAGTTCTGACACGGCCGTGCGTATGACCTTATATAAGTCCGTACTGAGGATCGACTCACTCAGCACATTGACAGGTAGCTGTCATTTTCAGCATAAAGCCTCAAAGAGAAGGACACCCTCATACCCAGATAAAAAACTTTTAAAAGTCAGACCACAGCTCGCATCTCGTGCCGGTTTCTCAGCCCCTTCATTACGCAGTCTGTAAAAGCGTCTGTATATTTGAGTGACTTTTAAATCTCAACACACTTCACTGCGTCATTAACTTCATGATGTGATGTGGCAATGAGGAAAGGGCAAGCAAACACCGCTCACATCCAAATCTCTTTGACTGACCTTCCGGCACAAATGAGCCTTTTCATGCTACGATACTGCCATCTAGTGCTGACACAGCGGTACTACAAACTTTTTTTTTTTTTTTTTTTCGCAAACTCAGGCAAAACCAGAGGATCTGCTGACTCTTCTCCCTTCACTCCCCAAGTCATGAATTTTAAATGAGTCTGTTATGCACTAGATTCTCAGGTTAAATACCCCCTCCCCTTCCTCCCCCCTTTACCCTATCACCCCTCCTTTTCACGGTCCTTGTTTGGTTAGCGTACATTTGCTTGCTTTACAATTTAAACTTCTTTAGTAGCTATTGATTGGTAGTCATGTCTGTTTTCGCTCCAGCAGATTAAAAAGGATGCTCGTAATTGATGAGGTGCAGGCCTGTGCTGCGGAATTCAGATTAAGGAGCAGAAGCGATAGCTTTATAGCTTTTGCTCCGTGTTAGCTCTTGTTCCGCTCCACTACCAATCCCATCATGGCACGCTCAGCACATGAACAGCGTGGCTACACTCTGATACTGGAGAAAAAATAAGAAACCAAGCTACACAGAGCTGTAGGAGATGTTCGGCACACTGCGTCACCCTCGCCTCACGATCGCTAGATGTGACGCCAGCCGAGAATACGGTCCGATAAAAGAAAAGAAGACCACAAAGATTTATGAGCATCATTTATAAACCTATAATAGAATACAACAATGCTGATAAAGGAAATGAATCAAGCTGAGTTACTGCTACCACCACAAAGACGAATCGCATCCTACGGCAGCACATCACAATTTTTAACCATTTATAGGTACAGTTAATGTCACGGAGAAGCCACCAAACAAGTTCCTGTTCTCACCGAGGTCATAGCAGCGATAAACGACCCTTTAACTAGGAGAAAAAGAGACGCCGCTTGTCACATAAACGTCTCCTTACAGAAAAAAATCACCGTGTCGACAATTACACGTTTTTTTTTTTTCAATCTGTTTACGCATGGTACAAACCTCTCTGAACGAGCTGTTGCTATAGAAACAATAGCATTTTAGAACGAGCGCATTAATACAAACCTGCGTAGCGTCAAAGCTGCTGTTAGGGAAAATTCTGACCAATTCAGTAAGCACTGTGGAATGAAAAGTGTCGTATTATTACACGATTGGTTTGAGGAGAATAATAACTGTGGCTATAAAATACGAAGTGCACTCATTTTATTCTGTTATTATTTTCTGTTCTTTTATACTTTTGTAAGTGTGTATTTTATTTATTTATTTATTTACTTTTAAAGCAAGGCAATTCATTCTGAATGTATTTAACATCCTGGTTTTCATTCACAGATCATTTAGATTTAGATGTAAAAGGGATATAGATGATGGATTAATCCTGTTTGTGTTAAACCGCTTGCGATTAATCTGTAATAAAACTCTATAACAGCGAGTTTATTCTCTGTTTAGACTCAAAGACCAAACTAAAAACTATAAAACAAACACAGAATAAATGGAAATATACTAAAGTCACAATAGACATCATTTACCTCAAACAATGTCGATTAAGAACCGATAAATAATAAAGTTATCGATCTGATACCCAGGATCGTGTTGAGATCGTGTTGAGTTGATATTTGCAAAAAGAAAAAAAAGTAAAAAAATAATAATAATAATAATTTATTCAGATAGATTTTTGTTCATTTTTATACTTTCTATTTCACTATATTTTTACGTTATTTGCAATGAAAAAGAATGAAGTTATTTTTGTGACGTAGTTTCCCTGAATAAAAAGCTATGGTTTTTGGTGTCATTTTTTTTTTCCATTGTATTTTTCTTCTGTTTCTTTCAGTTTATTTTATGCCTTTAGATGTTAAAAACAAAATATCGCTGAAGGCCTGAAGCCCAAGATTACGTTGTCTGTATCACAAAGGAAAATGTGGCATTGAGTGTTGATTCTACTCACAAGTAATCACTTGGTGATTATATTTGGTTTCTATAAACGGGTTTTAAAGGTATTACAGAGTTATACCTCAGCTCATCGATCACACAGGCGCATCACCTCAGCCATGTCAGTACTCTGTGTGGTCAGGGAGCATGAGGCTGTCTCTCCCTTGCAGTGCCAGTAGAGGGAGCTGGTGAGGTGGTGGGCGCCGATGCGCCGCCTGCTGGTCTGTGTGGCTGTCTGGCTGACGTCTCTGTCTCCTCCTCTCTTCCGGCAGTTCATGGCATCAAGTGGACTTGCAGCAACGGGAACAGCAGCACCGGCTTCTCGGCTGAGCAGCTGGTGCAGCAGATCCTGGACAGCCACCAGACCAAGCCACCTCCCCGGACTCACAACTGCCTCTGCACTGGGACACTGGGTAAGAAAAGACAGGGAAGGCATGACTGCAAAGATTTATACTGGGCTGATCAGAGAAATCATGTTATATCAAACAGTAGACCTTCTTATACAATTGTCATCAAACGAAGTGATGTAAAGCGTAGACAGTGGATCAAAGACAAGCGTCTGGATGCAGACAGACTGTCTGAAGGGGATTGATTCTGAGCTGAATACACAGGAGGGTGTTTTTTTTTTCTTTTCTGTGTGCTGAATCCACCCTAAAGCTTCTTTCAGCACTGAATTACATAGAAGTTACATCATATTGCCATACTGCGTTTAAAAAAAAATCACAAGGAGTTGGATTTCTTTAAACAGTAAAATGTTCAGACTAGATTTGTAATATCTGTTTAATATTTGTCTAGGGTTAATGATGATAATGAGTATAAAATCATTTTCAATAAAACCTAAACGATCCTCTGATTATTTTTATTTTTATTTTTAAGTAACTATGTTTAATCTTTTTTTTTTTACTTACGCTTAAACGAAACCTTCATTTTGTTAGGATGTAAAACACAAAACAAGATTCAGGATTATTTTATTTAATTTCATGCATGATAAATACCGAGATGTTATATAATTTAAATTGTATTGTTTGCACCTGTAGTATTTGTTACTATTCTCTAGAATGCAAAAGGAATTTAGGAATTCTGTGTCTTGCAGTATAGATATTTGACACTAGATGGCAGCCTTGTTGTACATCTGAAAAACAGATTATGCTAGTTAATATAAATAGGTGTATTTACAGAGGTGAGCGCTAAAACAACAAAATTGCATTACCGATCGAAATTGACTCGTATTTTCTTTACCTTTCATCACTATTCTCAGCAATGAAGTGAAAGTACTGTATAGTTTATGCATTCTAAATATAAGCAGTATAAGGAGTCGCCTTGAGGCCCCTGAGCCGTCAGAAAGCCTCACTTATAGCCCTAAAAGTTTCAGCACTGGTGTACATATTGTTATATAAACAAAAACCCTTATGTACATGTCTGACTATTGCGTCTGTTCAAATGTCCACAGGTGCTGGTAGCAGTCTGCACCACAAGTGTAACAGTGCCAAACACCGCATCATCTCCCCGAAGGTGGACCCACGCTCTGGAGGTGCTTACAGCAGTACTCACTCTGAAGTCCAGAACAGTGATGTGTCTGAGGGCAAGACCGAGCACACCCATGGAGCAGGCAAAAACGGCAGGGCGACAGGCGACACGCCAGGTGGATCGACAGTACGAGAAAAGAGGAACAGCAAAGGACAGAAACCGGCTCTACTTCATCAGAATAGTATGGAGGTGTCCTCCAGCAATCAGGTTGAGGTACCAGACACCACCCAGAGCTCTCCTGTCTCCATCAGCAGTGGGCTAAACTCTGACCCAGATATGGCAGACAGCCCAGTAGTGACGGGGATGAGTCACGTGGCCTCCGTCATGAACAGCCTCTCGCAGTCCGCCACGGTCTTCATGTCAGAAGTCACCGGTGATCCTGTCTACAGCATGTCTCCCACTGGAGATCCCAATGCTCATCTCCTAGGCCCGGACACAGCCTCAAGCAGCTTGGTGCTGGCAGTTGCTGCTGACAGTCACAAATTTGCTTTTCCTGGGTCTGTGGGTGTGGGTTTAGGAGATGTAGGTTCTACAGAGAGGTTGGCTATGCTTTCTGCAGCTAGCATGTCAGAAGAGCTTGTCCTCTCGAGCAACCTTGAGTCTGGGAGCATCAAGCTGCCCGAAACTACCATGAACTTTGATCCGGACTGCTTTCTCAACAACCCCAAACAGGGCCAGACATATGGAGGAAATGGGCTGAAGGCAGAGGTCAGCAATGCCAGCAGTTGCAGCAACGGAGGAGTCTGCTGTTCACCTCCTCTCACCGACAACGGTTATGGCTTCAATGCCGCACTGGTCAAGAATATAAAGACAGAGGACACGTCATTTGAGCAACAGTTGGCCAAAGAAGGTGGATACCAAGTCGGAGAGGTGGTCAGTGGTACAGCTAGCCTGTCCAGCTCCTCTGGCAGTGGCTCTACCCAAAGTTCCCTAGCTCTAACCCCAACTAGCTCATTGCTCCCATCAGGGGGTGGTCTGAGCCCTAGCACCACACTGGAGCAGATGGATTTCAGCGCCATTGATGCCAAGCAGGACTTTTCTTCAACCATGATGTCTGCCACAAGCTATGGTCAAGCTATACCCAGTCCTCAGTTGGCTCACCAGAGCCACTCTCCCAGCTTCTTCCTTCAGAGCTCACCGCAGTCCACTCAGACACAAACCCACCAGAACACTAGCACTTCTGCTCAGAACTCGCATGACTCCTCTGCTTTTATGGGTTTGTCTGTAGTCAAAACAGATTCAACAGGCACCAATGGGCATCACCATCACCACCACCACCATTCCCATCAAGGCCAGCACACTGCGTCCAACTGCAATGGCAGCTCTCCAACTGAGAGAAATGGGCAAGGTGGCACTCTGCAACTTCTGCAGTACCAAAACCACTTCACAGGTGCCAGCAAAGAACATGAGGAGGTTGGAAGTCTAGAACAACCAACCAACTCAGAAGGACAGGATACAGGCGGGCAAGAAAAGCAGACAGAAGACTTGCTGAAGGCAGGGGATCACCTGCAACACTGTGTAGGAAATGGCTCGGACGGCAGTGGAGCTTCAGAGCACTACCTCCAACAACCAGAAAGCACCAACTTGGGAGCAGGAGGAGCTGGAAGAACAGGAACAGGTACTAATAGTGGAACACTGTGTAACGGCACCGACGGCAACAGAACAACTGGCAGTCCACATCAGCAGCTTCAGCCTCTCCTACAGGGAGCAGGGCTTGTCCAGGGGCTGTTTAACAACATAGCAGCCCATCAGGCTCTAGCCACAAGTGGAGCTAATGGAGGAGGAACCATGGAGATTAGCCTAGACCACTTTGATGTTTCTTTTGGAAATCAGTTTTCAGACCTCATCAACGATTTCATTTCAGTAGAAGGAGGAAATAGCGCAGCAATCGGAGGACAAACGGGCAACACACTCTACAGCCATCAGATAATGGCTCACTCAGGCACAGAAAGGCAAGTGTCATCTGGAGGAAACACTCAACAGGTCAGTGAAGAAGGACCCACCCATGGAGCTACAGGATACAACTCTGCAGAACTCTGCCTCCAGCCCTGTTGCAGCCCACAGTCAGCCCAGCCCGGGGCTCTGGGAACAGACACCGGGCAGTTAGCATACATGCAAGTAGAGGAGGTAGTGTCTGCAGCTGTGGCTCATGGGACCATGGGGATGCTTCAGAACACAGGGAGACTGTTTGTAGTGACAGACTACTCACCAGAGTGGTCTTACCCAGAGGTGAGTAAGTCACTGTGTCTGTGGGATTTGTTGTGTAATGTTTGTTGTGCTGCTAACATGGTCACATGGTGTTAAATTGCTACCTCACAGCTCCAGAGTCCCTGGTTTGATTCAGAGCTCAAGTTACTCACTGAGCAGAGTTTCACATGTTCTCAACGTGTCCTTCTGGGTTCTTTCGGTTTCTTCGGTTTTCCAAATCAAAAGACATGCAGCATCGCTCTTCTCTAAAACAGGCTCTAGCTGTAAATAATTATAAATGAAATATGAGTGAAATGAAGGAAATACGAGTGAAATGAAAATGAATGAGTTAGTATTTGTGATGCACAAGATGTATGTTCTGGTTGGCAGGTCGTTGTGTTTAATTTTAATGTTGTTATGTTGTACAACGACCACTAGATGGCAGCACCTACACAGAAATCAAGAAAACGAGACAAAGAAATACTAACGTTTCCCTTAGTTTATATAAACTGTTAACCATACCAGTGCTGTAATGGGGTAAAATGTTATTATACAGATGAATAAACACATGCAAATAAAAAAAAGTTAGATGAAATTCATTGTACGTAAGCGATTTCAAACTCCACTGACATTTTATGACCCAGATATATTCATTAGTCATTGCTCTGTGTTTGTCCTGCCCCATTTCTCTGAACATTGTGATGGAAACAGTGGATGGAGAGTAAGAAGATTGTTTGCATGTTGCAGGGTGGAGTGAAGGTTTTAATCACAGGACCATGGCAAGAGGCCAGCAGTGACTACACTTGTCTGTTTGATCAGATCACGGTTCCTGCTTCGCTAATTCAGCCTGGAGTGTTGCGATGTTACTGCCCAGGTAGGAGCCCAGACTCGGACATGAATGCATATAACTACAACCATGAACCATTCTGTATTCATGATCCTTTTTGGATGGATTTTTGCCGTAGTTATTTGGCAACATATTTCCAAGTATTATAAAGTTGTTCTAGAAAAGTCCAAAAATCCATTTTATACAAAGGGGAGAAATAAAGGTACCCTGGTACAGGCGGTACCCTGGTACAGGTGGTACCCTGACTGGTGCCTGGCATGAACCTCTCTAGTCTGCATCCTAATGTAATAACATATTTTACATGACGTTATAATTAAATATTAAAGTAAGCCCCGTGTAAAGCATTACATGGCTAAATGTATGTACACACTGACCATCACACTCAAATATGGTTCTTCCCCCAAACTGTCACAACAAAGTCTGAAGTATACAGTTTTATACTGTAGAATGTCTCTGTACACTGTAGCATTACAGTTTCCATTCAGAGGCACAAACACCGTTCCAGCACGACAAAGCTCCTGCGCAGAAAGCAGCCCCGTGACGACACGGTGCGGACGTGAAGGTCGGAGTGATGCACTCGAGTGTCCTGCACAGAGCCTTGACTCTGACTTAACATCCCAACATCAGAGTCTGATCTCACTGATGTTCTTGTAGCTGAATGAACACTGATCCACACAGACATAATCCAACATCTAGTGGAAAGCCTTCAGAGAAATGAATGTGGAGCTGATTAGATCAGTAAAGGGGAATAAATCTGGAGCGGGATGTTCAACAATTGTGACACGAGTGTGATTGGTCAGGTGTGAACACGGTTATAGTATACATTGAGGAAAAAAGCTGGAATAGACAACACCGCTTTGAGAATAAAGTCATAGTATTTTGAGAAAGGAGTCATAATGCATTTGTTTATTGTTCATTAACCATCAATAGCCTTAAAGGTGACCAGAACCTGCGATATCTCCTTCGAGACTACTTTATAAATCATCATTGTCTCTTATTTTAACACGTAGCTCTGTTTGTTGCTCTGGTGTCACAGTTTTATGACAAGTTTTGACTCTGTTCTCAGAATATTTCTGTTTTATTCTCAAAATATTGTGACTTTTTTTTTCCAAACCTTGTATTTAATTTTTTTATTTAGTAAAGGACCTAAAACTGTGTCGTAGCCGTAAACCTAAACTTTATCAAGTTCAAACTGTTCCTTATTGCCTTACAGATTTATTACTATTATTATTATTTACTGCTTAACACTTGTTGATATTTTTCAAGGTTACTGGTAATAAATAGCTTAAGCATCATGTGAAGGAAAATAGCGGTGGCAGCTTTTATAAGGGTTTGGGACGTGCTCCTAAAATCAGGCCCAGGCAATAAGGAAAATACTGATGTTCAGAAGCAAGTTGAAGCGCTAAACAGAGCGTGTGTTTCCGCCTTTAGCTCACGACACAGGCCTGGTGACCCTTCAGGTGGCAGCCAGCAGCCAGATCATCTCCAACTCGGTGGTGTTTGAATATAAAGCTCGCGCTCTCCCTGCCCTGCCCACCTCTCAGCACGACTGGCTCTCTCTGGACGGTAGGTCGCTTCATTCATTCCCTTCATCTGCTGCTTTTCACACAAAACATCATGCTACTATTATTTAGTCTGTTAAGTGTTTGTTATTTCTGACTTTAGATTTCTCTCTGCATTGCTGTGTTCAGTGTAGTCCAGTTTAAATACATCCATCTTGAACGCCCCAAAAGGCTATACTTATTGTCACGGCTTTTTTTTTTTTTTTTTAAATAATCAATGCTGTTTTGTGCCATGGGCTCAGGATTGAGTAACTGCTGCATTTGATAAGCATTTAAAGGTGTATTAATGATGTAAAAACAGAGCTGGTTTGTATGTGATTGGTCAGAAGCTGTTTCATTTCCAGTAGCACAGCTGTGTGATCACGGGTTTATATTAATACACTCAGGGTTTATGAATCATTTATGGGAGGACTCTCCGGTGTCAGCGCTTTATATCAGTCAGAGATAAAGGTGTAAATGAAAACGTTCTTCCAGTTCTTTATGTATAATGTAAGAAATATAAGTGGGTATTACCATTAAATACGACTTTAATTGCATCAAAATATTGGACGTTTAGTTCTTTAATCGAAACCCTGTACTTGGTTGGTGAAATGAGGAATAAAATGCTACATAAAATTCTACATACGGGGGTCACGGTGGCTTAGTGGTTAGCACGTTCGTCTCACACCTCCAGGGTTGGGGGTTCGATTCCCGCCTCCGCCTTGTGTGTGTGGAGTTTGCATGTTCTCCCCGTGCCTTGGGGGTTTCCTCCGGGTACTCCGGTTTCCTCCCCCGGGCCAAAGACATGCATGGTAGGTTGATTGGCATCTCTGGAAAATTGTCCGTAGTGTGTGATTGTGTGAGTGAATGAGAGTGTGTGTGTGCCCTGTGATGGGTTGGCACTCCGTCCAGGGTGTATCCTGCCTTGATGCCCGATGACGCCTGAGATAGGCACAGGCTCCTCGCGACCCGAGGTAGTTCGGATAAGCGGTAGAAGATGACTGACTGACTGACTTCCAGGTAGATGTTGTGGATTGGTGTTTCAACTCTGATAGAGGTTTATAATCATATAACGTCATAAATGCAGATTAAATGTGTAGGTTAAAAATGCTTGTATGTCACATCAGCAACAGTGCGTCGCACCTTTAAAACGTAGGACTGGTATTCAGTGAGAGTCGGACCCAATCGTGCCTCCTGTTGGGTCTTATAATGAAAGTTTACAGAAGGTGTGTGAGATATATTTGTGTATGTAGGTATTTTGGGAACAGTCTTAGATTTTGTTCTTCACCCAACCTTCTTGATCCAGTTCATAAGTTAATTATCAAACGCCTTTGGATTTTAAATGGGTGTTAAAAGCAGTTAACACGAGCAACACTGGGAAATATCATGGGCTAAACAGGTGTGTGTGTGTGTGTGTGTGTGTGTGTGTGGTTTTGACTTTTAATCCTTAACCTGATTAATGGTTTTGTTAAACCCTTGTGGGTCTGCTGTGATGTGTGCGTGATTTAAGAGAAGAAAGAAGACTTTTCTGTTCCAGATGAATAACAATAATTAGCTGTATAACTGTTACTCTGTAAGCCTGTGGGAATAAAAACGCCTTCCTATGTGGAACATTAACGTTAACGTGCTTCGGGCATAAGTAAGACTGGGTCCCTCATTTCTTCCACATTCCATCCCAGACATGCACAACACGAGTGTGTGTGTGTGTGTGTGTTAGAGGGGGGTGGCGGTGCTTGCTAAAGCACACAGTTACAGGATGCTGCTATGAGCAAAGCTGCAATGCAGGGGCCCGGAGAACAACCACGTGTCTGAGTGATGGTCAGGTAACGCTGACAAAGGTGCTCTCCTGTTCACAATTGATGACAAGGAAATATATATAATGTCTTCTATGTGTGTGTGTGTGTGTGTAAGACCAGCTAATTATACAAACATATAAAGCTGCAGCGAATCACAGTGTTAAGATAAAATTTGTGATTAGATGACAACTAAGAGAATAATATAATGCCTTATATGTGATGTTATATATGAGCTCTCGTTAACAGAGCTAGTTGTCGTCTTTTCTGATGACACAAAACACTCCGATTGTGTTTTTTTGTGTTTCACTGTCGCAGATCAAATTCTGCTTCAAAAACAAGTTCAATGCGGATTTGCTTTGACAGAACTAACAAATAAACTCTTAGACAATCGCAGACCGGGGGTCACGGTGGCTTAGTGGTTAGCACGTTCGCCTCACACCTCCAGGGTTGGGGATTCGATTCCCACCTCCGCCTTGTGTGTGTGGAGTTTGCATGTTCTCCCCGTGCCTCGGGGGTTTCCTCCGGGTACTCCGGTTTCCTCCCCCGGTCCAAAGACATGCATGGTAGGTTGATTGGCATCTCTGGAAAATTGTCCGTAGTGTGTGAGTGTGTGAGTGAATGAGAGTTTGTGTGTGTGCCCTGCGATGGGTTGGCACTCCGTCCAGGGTGTATCCTGCCTTGATGCCCGATGACGCCTGAGATAGGCACAGGCTCCCCGTGACCCGAGGTAGTTCGGATAAGTGGTAGAAGATGAGTGAGTGAGTGAGTGAGAATCGCAGACCCCACTTTGAGAGCTGCTGGTATCAGCGCTGACTCGTCTTCATAACGTCCTCATCGCGGTTAAATTATGGTGGAATTCTAATTACTTGACTGTGCTCACTGCCCCATTTAAATCCATAAGCTGCTTCTCAAACGACGTACTGTACGCTAACACTAACGCCACACACTACTGTATGTAATCTAACATCTGGTATATGAAGCAGCTTTAGCAGAATACAGTTCAATTTCACGACGATAAAAAATAAATCACACAACATGGGCCACGTTCGAGACGTGTAAAACTCCTCCGTCGTTGTGTCGTCAGCCATCTTGAAATTTTCTATCTCGTCGGGCATCAGCCCCTGGTAGCTCCGCTCTTCTTCTTCTACATAAGCAAAGCTGCAAGTGTTGAGTGCATGAAGTCTCCAACGTTCACACTTGGATTTGTTTCGTTAAATAAGGAAATCTTACCGGTAGTTGAAGTGCGCTTCTTCATGTTGAAATGTTCAGTTTAAACAAACGACTCACAGTATTTATACTACACAGTGAAATAGAATAGTGCATAACTTTGAGATACAGAATGCACTTATAGAGTTATTATTCTGGGAAGTCGTGGCCTAATGGTTAGAGAGTTTGACTCCTAACCCTAAGGTTGTGGGTTCGAGTCTCGTGCCGGCAATACCACGACTGAGGTGCCCTTGAGCAAGACACCGAACCCACACAACTGCTCCCCGGGCGCCGCAGCATAAATGGCTGTCCACTGCTCTGGGTGTGTGTTCACGGTGTGTGTGTGTGTGTGTGTGTTCACTGCTGTGTGTGTGCACGTCACTTTTTTATTGCACCTAGTGGTCAAAATGGGAACTGCAGCAAGCCATAATATAGGCTTGTAGAGGCAGGAATAAGTCTGCCCCGTGCTTGGGGGTGGAGCAGCAGACAGTCACAATCTTGTTTTATATGAAATTATTTGAATGAAATCTCCATGATCAAATCTCCAGTGCAGAGCAGACCTTGTGTGCATAATGTACACAATTCTTTATGAAGAGAAGGAAAGGTGGCCACAAGCCTCTCCTGACTGGTGTAACTGGTATCTCCTGAGTATCTCCTGCGTAGGGTTTTACCCTTACAAATAGAGTTAAGTAATAGTACAAGTATTTACATTTCATTAATATGTAATTAAAGTGTAAATACAGCAAAATAATACTTAAGTATAGTAATAAAGTACTAAAATATTTCACTTTGAGTCATTCATTAATATATAAAGATCCTCGTGTTGAGAGCAGGACCATCACAGCGTCCTGGTCAGCCGGATATACCATATGATAGAATAATTAGATTTTTATGAGAATTTAATACTGATTATGTGCATTCTAATGCCTAAGAACTTTATCTACATGTAACATTTTTAGTATTATTATATATTTAATGCATTTATTATTATTAATTCAGCATATAAATATTAAAGCTGGGGTCTCCGATGTTTGAAAGCCAATGTTGACATATAAAATCACCAAAACAAACACGCCCCTAACCCAAATGGGTCCCACCCCTGTATCGATAGCTCCGCCCCCAAATACATACGTAACCCAGGCGACTACTGGAAAGAAATGTGTCTTTATCATAGCTGAAGTGAAGAACAATACGATTGCAGATAAACAAACAAGTAAAAATGACACACAAACATAATCATGTAAAGGACAAAGGCATATATTAGTTCTGTGTAACAAAGCAAAACCAACGTTACTCACCTATCGAGAAGGACAAAAGCGCCTCGGCGTCTTAAGTAAAGTTGGTCACATATTAACAGATTGGAGTTTCTCGAGTCAATAACTCCTGAGCTAAACGCTGTTACTACACAAAACACGGTTGTAGCTGCGTCTCTACATTACTACGATAGAAAAGAGGTGTTATTTGTGTAGTAACAGTGTTTAGCTCAGGAGTTATTGACTCAGGAAACTCCAATCTGTGAATATGTGACCAACTTCCTGCTCCTTCAGTTCTCTCCAGCGCTGGAAAGCTGATCCTATATTAACACGTCCTACTTCTTACCTTATCGTAAGTCTTTCTTCTCTTTCTTTCTTTGTTTTTATCCTCCATGTCAATGTTAAAACCGCTTTCTGCTAATGTCACACATGCGCACTGAACACTCTCTCCGCCCATATTGACAAGACACGCCCCTTTCTGCTCATTGGCTACACGTTTGTTTTGATTTTTGTTTTGTTTGTCGTCCCGACTCAGTTTTCTGAAGCATTTCTCAAACATCGGAGACCCCACCTTTAAATGTAGAAAGATTACACAACGAGTGATCACAAGAAAATCTTCCTGAGATGAAATGAGTAAGAAACATTGAGAGGAACCAGACTCAAAAAAGTTCCCATTCTCATGTGGTAGTTCACAAGCTAGCTAACTTCTTCATCTAATATTCCTAAGACAGTGCACAAGTTTAGAAACCTATAGACATTCGTACTGCGCAGTGGAAAGTTTTCTACTAAATTATCTATCGTGTAGCTAAATGAACAGAAATGAATCAGTTCAACTATGCACCTGAAAGTCAAAGGTTCATTTTGGTCTTAAATTTTCTCACAAAGTGCTCACAAAGCAAGAAAAAAAATAGCTTTTAGTCGAACCAATTGCATACTAAATCTGAATATGTATACCTTGCATATGCATTTGATCATTAATCACTTTAGGACTAATGAATAGGTTGTTTTCGATATTTTTGTGAGTGTGTGTTGTGTGTATTTAAGATGTCAGCGAAGAGTACGTAGCAACGGTGTGTAACGATTTGTGAAGTCAGTCGCTCTCTTTTGCTTGAAATGAATAAGTGAAATTTACTAAACAAAGTTTTACTTGTTAACCAGTTAAGTAAAGTTAGTTAAATGTTAGTGTTTATGAGGGGGGGCACGGTGGCTTAGTGGTTAGCACGTTCGCCTCACACCTCCAGGGTTGGGGGTTCGATTCCCGCCTCCGCCTTGTGTGTGTGGAGTTTGCATGTTCTCCCCGTGCCTCGGGGGTTTCCTCCGGGTACTCCGGTTTCCTCCCCCGGTCCAAAGACATGCATGGTAGGTTGATTGGCATCTCTGGAAAATTGTCCGTAGTGTGTGAGTGCGTGAGTGAATGAGAGTGTGTGTGTGTGTGTGCCCTGTGATGGGTTGGCACTCCGTCCAGGGTGTATCCTGCCTTGATGCCCGATGACGCCTGAGATAGGCACAGGCTCCCCGTGACCCGAGGTAGTTCGGATAAGTGGTAGAAAATGAGTGAGTGAGAGAGAGTAATAATAATTCTTGGTACTGTTTAAATTTTAGAGAAATTCACTAAGACTTGAGGTGTGTTTTGCTGTATGAAGAGTGTGTGACTGTCACACTTCCTTCACACTCACGTTCACATGGAAATCTAAAAGAATTTTTTTACTGACCCAAAAAAAGATTATTATTTTTGTGAAATGGTTAGTAGAGAACATTTGCACAGTGCGTTCTCACTTCTCTGACCAGCTCAAAACAAAGACTAAGGGTTGGGATTTTGAAGGGATTTTTTATTGTTGCTGCTGTTATTCAGGGATGTGTGTGAATCCTGTGCTGCTCCCTGTTGTTGCCATTTAGCTTCCGAAAGCCAGGCTGTAACATCAAGCGAATGCGAAATTCCTCTAAATGTCATTAGCAGGAAACACACACAGCGTTTTCGCGCATGAACCCGATAACCCGAGTGTTGCGTTCGGCGTGGACGCGTGAGAAAGCGCTCTCCTCTCCCCGCATTGTCATAATGCAGTGGGGAAAACGCGCTTATCCGCAGCGCTGCAGCTGCTCAAGCACAGGCACAAGCCAGACGAGGGGGCAGGGGTGCACAAACTACTGCCCACTGACCCCCAACACACACACACACACACACACACACACACCATACAACACAACACAGGAGCTAGTTTTTTTTCTACAGCGCTTTGTGGTGCGTTTTAACCGGAGCGAACCGAAAAAAGCGCAGCGCCGCATTTAGCGCCATCATGTGGATCTGAGTTTGTGCTCCGAAAAAAATGCTCCTAGTTCGAGTTTTACAGCAGTGTGAGGAGAAGGAGATGAGATCAGATGAGATCAGATGAGATCAGATGAGATCAGATGAGATCAGATGACATGAGAACAGCGCAGCAGTGTGATGAGATGGAGGCTCATCTTTTGTCCGTCTTTATTCATGATTATTAATACTGTTATAAAACAGCGTGACACGTGTAGTCATGCGTCTGACGCGTCTCCTTCTCTTCAGGGGGTTTTTTATAATCAGGTATAAACAATGCATGAGTTTATTATTCATTACACATTGAAAAGACCGCCGTTGGCTTCGCGCTTTTTGGGTTTAAGCGCCAACCCGAATGGATGGATATAGAAGGAGGAGGAGGAGGAGGAGGAGGAGGAGGAGGAGGAGGGTCTTTATCTTCCTCTCCACTCCCCTCACTTCCACTTTGTTCTATTGTTGTTGGGTCTGTTGGTGAGCTGCTCTGTGCCAAAGCGCAGGAGAGAAGCGTCTGTGAGTGACAGGAAGCAGCACGAAGCTTTCCGGTTAGTGCGAAATTCTCCTTCTTATTCTTCTTATTTTTTTATCATTACTTCTGTTTGTGTTTAATATTTTGTCTAGATGTGTTTTTGCGCCTGTGTGTGTTTGTGTTTGTGTGTGTTTACATGTTATCCTAACGCTAGTAAAGTTTGACAGCACTGCGTTCACGTGTATAAGTGATACAGAAATAAAACAGGATGTTATTTAGGCTCTTTCACGTTACATAGTAACTCGTGTCGTACAGTAATAACGTGTCATTCTTCCACACGTGAGTGCTGCTGCACGCTATGCAAGGCTAAAACACTGTACAAGTACTTGGCTGTACATGGATAACCTGCCTGCTTGTATAACTTACACAAGTTGATTCATAATATGGAGGTGAGTCAGGTTTTTTTTATTTATTTATTTATTTATTTATTTATTTATTTTTTCAGGTGAACTGCATCTCATAATTCTCAAGTGTCGTAAATGCCAATCACAGCACTCAGCATACAAAAGGGTCATGTAGCTCTGGATGTGGCTCAGATCAGTGGAAACATACAGTACAGGAAGGAGTAGGACTGTATGCACGCTAGCATTTAGGCCTAAAGTGTCGTTACGCTGTGATTTATAACCACTGATTTAAATAAATATCGTTCACTTGTTGATTTTTATTTGTCAACAAGTCAGAGTCAAACCCAGATAAAACAATTCATCCTTTTCTGAGAAGTTAAGAAGACGCGTGCGGCTCTAATCAAGCCTCTCTGTGAAAGTTTAAAGTTCCCTGTTCCACGGCGATGAGGTTTCTTGCTCTGGGTTGATATTAAAGCTTCACGATAGATCCGTACTCGAAGTTATCTGTCGAACCGTCAACGCTACGTCTGAGAGAGTCTGGACCTGGATGATCCTGGAAATGTAGGCAATGTGTTTCACTGTTCTCCTTCCCAGAACAGACGTTTTAGTTTTTTTTTTTTAATATGAATAGACAAACGTCTTTCTTATAAATGAGGCGAAATGTGAAACGTGTTTCTGGAGACTGGAGCACATTCTACAATTCATTTGGAATGGGATCTGAATTCTGATGCATTGTTTTTGTATCTGAAATGAAACCTGTCTCCACAAGGTGCCCGTGATAAACAGCATCATTACAAAACAAAAAGCACAGTGCCCGAGGAAAACAAAGCAGGAGGAAAAAAAGAAATCACATTACTCTGGTGACTCTGGCTTCAGCTCTGTTTCTCTTAAGTTCACCCTCAAAAATATAACTCATCTTCCTGGTGTCTTGTTCCCAAAGAATCTTTTTTTTTTTTTTTTTTTTTTTTTTTTTTTTACATTTTTTTTTCCGGAGGAAAGGCATTGCTGTACCTCCTTATGTCCCACATGCAGTATTTTGTTTGGAGGATGGACTCAGGGACTTAACACATAATCAGTTCCGGGATCGTGATCAGAGAGGTAACGGTATTACCCTAAATCCATTCACCTCCCACTGTATCTTAAGACCACGAGCACCTGTCATGGATGTAAACCCACAACACCCACAGCATTAGGACCTGTTATCCCAGATGAACTAAATCCTCCTGAGACACAATCACCGTGCATTTACAACTCCGACTCAGATCCTCACAACACATAATCACGATACTCACATGACCCGGTCTTGTTCACTATTTATTTATTTATTTGTTTGTTTGTTTGTTTGTTTAATTTGTAAAACATGTTTTGTGTGCAGTTCAGAATTTCAGATTTTTTATTTTTTTTTTTTTTAAAGAATTTTTTTGGAACCTTTTCCTCCGCTAGTGCTGGAGTGAATAAACTCGCATGCTAGACGTGTGACTCATCTATGGATTAAATCAGTAATCAAACAGCAGGCTGCGTTTTCTCAGCACGAGCAGAGCCCTGAGTGCCGAGCAGCAACAAGTGTGTGAGCGCCTCGGTAGAGTTTAGGACGAAGAAATGGTGCAAGATCCCCCACTTTAGAGCATGATGCAACATCGTGATGAAACAGAGAAACTGGGCTCTGCAGCAGGGTATATTAGAGTGAAATACACAGAGAGCCTGGCAACAGCGGCTTTAGCGTCTCCATCACAAGGTGGACTAATGCAATGCACATGAGATCCGACTGACCAGCTGGACCGTACGGGCCGGTGGACTTTCTGCTCTGATCTCTGATGCAACAAACAGATAAAGAGGGTAACGCTGTGAACTTGCTGTTTTGTTGTTGTTGTTTTTTCCTCAGTATTTTGAGTGCACTTCTGAGTTGTACAATGTGTTTGTTTGCATTTGATTGACCCTGAATGGGAATGTGACTGATTTAGATATTTAGATATCACGTGCACTCGGTCCTAACGATTCTGTCGTCTTTCAGCTTTTTTTTTTGTTTGTTTGTTTGTTTGTTTGTTTTTTGTTCTCTTATTTTTTTTAAAGAACGTATTAACAATTCTAAAAAGAGACAAAATTGAGTGCAACCGAAACAATAAGGTCAATTATTCAGGGCAGTTTATAACATTTGCTTTAATCTGGAATAAGAAAAATGTTTATTCTTCACTTGATGCTGAAGATTAAGATGTGATTACTGCGCGTGCAACGTGTGTTTAAACTGATTCTGGTGATAATATTTGTAGACCTTATAGTACAGTTTGGAGTTCGTTGCCCTTCGCCGTTTTGAGCCGTGCCACAAAGCTCACAGCGTTTAGAAGCCCGGTTGCTCTGTATCTGCCCTCGTGTGATTCGCTGTCTCCAGGCTGTGGGAGGTGTCGTAAGAGGGAAGGGCTGAGTGTTGATTATGTCGAGGCATTGTTGTAGTGTCATTCGGTCCCTCCTCTCCCCCCATCTCCACCTCCCCCAACCTGTTTTTGGTGTACGTGCACCGCATTCTGAGTCACTCCGAGTGGACAGAGAGAGAGAAAGAGAGAGAGAGGGAGAAGGGAGGGAGAGGGAACGAACAGCAGGTGGAGATGACATCATCTGCACTGCACCAACACTGCAGCACTGTTCGAACAAAGGCACGCTGTAGCCACTACCGCTAACACAGAGCTGCACTCTCCGCCTGTTGATGGGGTGGAAATATGCAGAACACACACACACACACACACACGTGTTCAGATCATTATATCCATCTTGTGTTACCTTTCATTCATCCCTTCTTCAAACAATGCTTGTTTCCATGCCACGCCTCCTTTTCAACCTTCTCATCAATTTTAAAAACGTATCTAAATAAAAATTTATCAAGCCCAAAGCCTTGTTTTTTTTTCCCGCAGGGACCACAATAGGAATGCGTAAACGTACGGTTCAGGCAGAAGAAACCTATCGATGGGTCACACGGACGTTGTCTTTAACGCAGCGCAGTCGTTAACCGATTTCACTCCTGTTCTTTCCACAGACAACCAATTCAGAATGTCGATCCTGGAGCGTCTGGAGCAGATGGAGCGCAGGATGGCCGAGATGTCCGGCCAGCAGCAGCAACAAGGCAGCGGAGGAACGTCTGAAAGTGGAGCAACAGGAGGAGGAGGAGGAGGAGGAGAAGGACGAGGCAATGCCGACCAAACACAGGTGTGTATCGTCTCCCTGTCTTCAGTTA
The DNA here is from genome assembly GCF_030014155.1 of Tachysurus vachellii. NCBI lineage: Eukaryota > Metazoa > Chordata > Actinopteri > Siluriformes > Bagridae > Tachysurus > Tachysurus vachellii. The sequence goes on along the minus strand of NC_083481.1, from coordinate 2,224,568 downwards.
AACGTCCGTTTGTTACCTGGATTTATACCACGGCGCTGCTTTATTCTCGATTCTGATTGGTCAAAAGGTCACAGTTATTATTCTAAATACAGAGGATCATCGTAATGCCTTATTACTTATTTTATTTGTTTGTTTATTTGTTTTGATTTGTTTACACTTTTCCATAACACGACAAGTTGCAGTCTCATAAGAATCATCAGACGTGTTGTGTTCTTGGTTATTTTTCTTTAACAGCATGTTGTGAGTCTATAGTAATACAGGCAGATTGTGTAGTAATGTGTGTCGCATACCGCATCCCCTCAGCTCTCCCCGGGTCAGAGTCAGAGTCAGGGCCAAGCTGGAAGCTCCTTTGAGAGTCGTGTGGTTGTGGTGTGCGAAAAGATGATGAACCGGGCCTGCTGGGCCAAATCCAAGCACTTAATCCACTCTAAAACTTTCCGGGGTATGACCCTGCTCCACCTGGCAGCTGCACAGGGTTACGCCAACCTCATCCAGACCCTCATCAAGTGGCGGTGAGTGTGTACTTCATCATCACACACTGGTCACAGCACTGACGCATGGTGCTAATCGTTAGCTTATTGTTCCACAGCACTAAGCATGCAGACAGCATCGACCTGGAGTTAGAGGTGGACCCTTTGAATGTCGATCACTTCTCCTGCACACCGCTGGTGAGTTTTTGGTGACTAAGTAATGTTTTATATATTTTTTTTTAATTAAATGCTGCTATATGTTTAAATCTTGCCTTTATTTCCCTCAAGATGTGGGCTTGTGCTTTGGGTCACATGGAGGCAGCTGTGGTTTTGTATAAGTGGGACCGGCGTGCCCTGGCTATCCCCGATTCTCTCGGGCGCTTACCGCTGGCCACAGCCCGGTCCAGGGGCCACACCAAGCTGGCGGAGTGTCTGGAAAATCTTCAGAGAGAAGAACAGCAGCAGCAGACTCCCGCTGCCAACATGTCTTTCTCCTCATCTGCAGAAAGCTCCACAACGGAGGGCTGGATGAATGTTTGGGGAAGTGAGACTGCTTCTGGAATAAGAGCGAGCAACGTCGCTAACTCTGCTCCGAGCTCCAACCAAGGTAACCTATGATAAATAAAGCATGTTCCGTGAGAGCGCTTACACTGTAAAAACCAATAAGGGCTGGATTTAAAGTGTGTTTTCACTGTGGTTTTTACATCTCTGCAGATTTGAGGAGACCCCGATCCGAATCTTCGATTTTCTACAACAGTGAAGGTCAAAGCGATGCTCCATTAACCAAGAAACACAAGCCCAATCCTGAGATCCACCAAGCAAGGCCAAGCAAGCCCGGTGCTACCCCTGCGGCTTTAGAAGAGCAGGTCCACAAGACTAAAACGTGCCCTACTAAAGCAGCCAGAGCAGGTACCATGGACAAAGAGTCAGGAAAAGGAGACAAGGCTCAGACAAAGCTGGGCTCAGCTTGCGGAGGCGGGCGATGGAGCGGCAGACAGGCAGCAGGACGCAGAGGGCCGATTGGAGGACTTGCTAAAGAAAGGCTAGCAAACAGGCTGAGGTTACGAGAAGCATCCGGGGCAGGATCAGTCTCCGAGCTTCTGGTGGGCCAAGAGGATCTGGAGAACACAGGGGACCTACAGGTTTGGAAATATATCTCAATTGACCTCAGCGTAAACGGAAAGCCTCGGCCATGCCCTGTCTCATGCGCCCTTACTAATAGAAAGTGAAAGTGACGTGACGTACGACTAAGTACGGTGACCCATACTCATAATTCGTTCTGTGCATTTAACCCATCCAAAGTGCACACACACAGCAGTGAACACACACACACCGTGAACACACACTCGGAGCAGTGGGCAGCCGTTTATGCTGCGGCGCCCAGGGAGCAGTTGGGGGGGTTCGGTGCCTTGCTCAAGGGCACCTCAGTCGTGGTATTGCCGGCCCGAGACTCGAACCCATAACCTTAGGGTTAGGAGTCAAACTCTCTAACCATTAGGCCACGACTTTAGCGTTTCTAGAGAACTTTGTAAGAGTCAGAGATGAAGCTGTAATTTTAAGCTTTCTCACATCTTCAGGAGAGAGGAGTATTATTATTCTTCTCTTATTTTTATGTAAGAGAGAAAAAATAGAGACTGGTAACTTGCATAACTGCTGGGGGCACGGTGGCTTAGTGGTTAGCACGTTCGCCTCACACCTCCAGGGTTGGGGGTTCGATTCCCGCCTCCGCCTTGTGTGTGTGGAGTTTGCATGTTCTCCCCGTGCCTCGGGGGTTTCCTCCGGGTACTCCGGTTTCCTCCCCCGGTCCAAAGACATGCATGGTAGGTTGATTGGCATCTCTGGAAAATTGTCCGTAGTGTGTGATTGCGTGAGTGAATGAGAGTGTGTGTGTGTGCCCTGTGATGGGTTGGCACTCCGTCCAGGGTGTATCCTGCCTTGATGCCCGATGACGCCTGAGATAGGCACAGGCTCCCCGTGACCCGAGGTAGTTCGGATAAGCGGTAGAAGATGAATGAATGAATGAACTTGCATAACTTGTTCTTTACACAACATTAAAAGTTTATTCTTTAATAAAAACGTGTATTCATTTCCAAATGAAACATCTTCAGAACACGCTTCAGTGTCGTTCTTTAGGTCTCATATCCCTGGTATATTAGCGATAGATTTGATGTGGTGATTTTCTGACCTAACAACTATATTCCTCCATGTTTTAGTTGAATATGATGACTCTGGCCGAGCACATCATCGAAGCAACACCCGATCGCATCAAGAGTGAAAACTTCGAGGCCACAGAGTCAGCGCCTCTGGATAGTGTTGAGGTCAACAGCACTATGAGCTGGTTAGCTACTTACCTTGGAGATGCAGAAAGGTACTACACTCCTACTGTGTATCTGCTGTCAATTATACGTAATGCGTTTGATTATAAATTAAAGCATCGTTCATGTTTTCAGGTTCTTATACAGCAAGCCGCTGGCCTGCTCCACAGGACTGGCCGTCGGCCACACCGGCAACCACCCGGAATCTGAAGGCCCTTTCGGGAAACTCGGACTTCCGTCTCCAGCAGACTGGAACGCGTTCCTTAACGTCTCTCACAGCAAAAAGGAGCGTGATTTAACCCAGCTGGCCCTGTCCGACCACGAGCAGAGAGAGCTGTACGAGGCAGCACGCCAAGTACAGAGCACCTTCCGCAAGTATAAGGTATGGCTCATCCGGATCCAGGGACATCTCTGTATCACTGCTCATGTAGGCTGTCATGGTGTTTTCTCCCTTTTTTTTGGTGTTCATTGTGGCCTGGTTTCAGTCATTGTGCTGTATCGTGTGGTGTCGTAAAGGTAAACCCGAGATATAAAGCAGATCTCTCAGGTTTTTCGGGTTTAAAGGTGACGAGTCGGTTTGTGTTTGGATTTGTGCTGCAGAAGCGTTGCAGTTAAGCATGAGGAGTCTTGCTTGAGCTAAGCATGGCCTGGCTACAGTAAATGACTGCATTGCTCTCTTTATATATATATATACCTGTAATGCAGTTTGTTTTATGTGTGTCCCATTCCCAAGTCTGTCTATAACATACTGCCTTTACATCTCCAGAGGTTGTCACAGAGTTTCAGGTACTTTGACAGTCTAAGCGGACTTTCCAGCCAGACGAACAAGTGGAATCTAATGCCATCTCCGTGGTCATGCACTCGCAGGCCCGCTGCGAATACTAACCTGTCCCCTCTCCTGTCCTCTCTTCCTCTCTTTGCCTTTTCCCTTACTCCCTCCCTCCTGCAGGGGCGTCCACTCAGAGAGCAGCAGGAACTGGCAGCTGCTGTTATTCAGCGCTGTTATAAAAAGTACAAGCAGGTAAGCGCACAGTATCGGAGATATTATCCTGTATACCACTTGAGTCTAGTCAGTGTCACCATCATGTTCGGTATACCTTCATCTCCTTCCTCTTTCTTCCACAAGCTGACATGGATAGCCTTGAAGGTAATACGGTCGTTCATCACAGGACATACACGCGTAAGATCGGCATTTTCCGATGTTCACGCTCTCGTTTGTTCCCTCGGCAGTATGCACTTTATAAGAAGATGACGCTGGCCGCCATCCTAATCCAGAGTAAATTTCGCAGCTACTATGAGCAAAAGAAGTTCCAGCAAAGTCGTCGGGCAGCCATGCTAATCCAGCAATACTACCGCAGCTACAAGGAGCTGGGCCGACCCAACCCGCACTCTCACGCCGCCGCAGCTGCAGCCCTAGTGCAGCACAAACTCAGGTACGAACACGCCGACAATCACAAACAGAAACACGTATCATCTTAGCAAGCAGAGACCGTGAGTCAACGCCGTTCACTAAATTCCAGGGGTTTCGTTACCACGACGTAAAGCGGGCGTGTTTCCGGAGGTCTTGGAAAAACGCCCTCTTTCAAAAAAAAAACAAAAAAGCATACTACGAAGGACAAAACAGTCGTACAGGTAGATTTATTTTAGAAAACAAATAAACAACCGAAAACTACGTTTAGGGTTAGGGTTAGGGTTAGATGATCAAATAGGCCACGCCTACCCGATGACGCAATATCTGTTACGCTGTTCTGAAATCCCTGGAAATAAGTGCTAGCCAATCACGTCGACCGTTGGGCTCAAGTATGCAGAAAGGTGGAAGACACTTTCCTCCAAGTGTGTTATGTTACCCTGTGATGCAGCATGAGCAGCTCACTATCACATAAAGCACTTCAACCTACATCTCATGTTAGTGTGGAGCTGGAAACAGGCCAAGAATTATTTAGGGACAAAAACAGGAAAGAAGAAGTACTGTGCTTCAGAGTGGGATTTTATCAACAAAAAAAAAACATTGTCGATTCATTTCCTGTAAAGGTGCGGCACAGCGTGTCGTAGACGCAACTCGACACCTGACCGTCAGTGTATATCACATGATATATTACAACACACCCAGCACATACAGTACATACACATCTCTGTTTTTTATATCGTGCTGTTCGTGAGTACGTGACCCTTTAACGCTCTGTTCCAGAAGCGGTCTGCTCACCAAGAGGCAGGACCAAGCCGCCAGAAAAATAATGCGATTTCTAATCCGATGTCGCCACAGGTAAGTCTCAGCGCCGATCAATCTCCTCACGAATCGCCACAAAGCCACTGACTTTCTTCTGCTTACTGTTAACGTTAGTCTGAATCTTAATCGACTCCATCTGATGTTATGTAAAGACTTTAATTCTAAATCTGTGTATGAATTGTCATAATTGCTGATGCTCCTGATAATATGAGAGATAATGTTACAGTAATTCACTCATGGATCACCTGCACCCCGTTTTATGGCCCCTTCTCCTCCCCCCCACACCCCACCCGACCCTCAGTATGTGCTAATAGCTATGTGGTGTTGTTTTGCTGTTTACGCAAAGCCCCTTGATGGACCATAGACTGTTCAAACGGGTGAGTGCAGCCTCGGCCAATCAGCCTGTCCCCCCTCTGACGTCCTGTTCTATCCAACCCTCTCTGCTCCTTCATCATGCTCTTTGTTTTCCTAAATTCTCAACTCCTCCTGTCCTTAATCGGTTTCTCTCTTTCTCTCTCTCTCTCTCTCGCTCTCTCTTTCTCTTTTTCCATCTCTTTATCTCTTTCGCTTTGTGCCTGTTTGCATGATGGCCCACTTGGAGCCTCAGTGGATTTGAACCTCTGAATGAGAGAGAGGGGACGATCGTCGTAACGAACGATCCAATGACAGAAATTCACAGCGAACGTTAACCAAATCCCCCATCACTCGATCCCTTCCTCCTCCATCTCTCTTGTCATGAGGATGCTTTCTGAGAGGACTGATGGACTGCTGGATAGTGTGGATGGCATTGCATGCTGGCCAGAGGAGGCCTTGCTTCGTACGAGGCATGCTGTAAATGACATCGCTTCCTTTAAGGAAGGGTTTAGCTCTTGAATGCCTGGCTGCCTGTTTCTTATACTCTACTTGCCTTGGGTTTTATTTTAAAAAAGAAAACGCTTCGTCGAGGGGGCGGGGCTGCGATCTTCAGCGGTTTTTTACTGATTCTCGGTGTGTTTTATCCAACAGAATGTTTGCAGTAATACAGAGATGACTTTATTTATGTTGTTCATTAACATTTTGTCTTCTTAACTCTCTTGTTCTCATGTAAACTGTGTGACACGATGTATTGTGCATGTGTAGAATAAGTTACTAACCACATCAGCAGTGAAAAAGGTTTTTCTTTTAGCTGTCAAGTCATTGTTACTTTTTATTCTGAATTTATTTTTTGAAGGTTTTGCATGTAGAGTTTTGATCACGTCAGATCGTGTTGTATTTTTATTTTTTATTTTTTAATTGTCTGAACTTTCTGGGAGACTCGAGGTGGGACGTTGTTCTCGTCAAAATGATCTGAAAGAGTTTCATGTGGGATATTTCTGTAGATCAGTACTAGGGCTGGTTTACTCCAGCAGTGTACAGTATCCTGCTTTCCTTCATCTTCATCTAAAACACACACACAAACACACACACACACACACACACACACACACGACATAGTATTAGTACAGGAAGCCAGCACAATATATCAGTACAGTGACCATGAGGACAGAAGGAACGCTGTAGTACATGGAATCATTTCTATGACACTAATGAGTTAATATTACTAGTTATATTAGTGTTATAATAAAGGAATAAATGTGTCATGCTGTTGTAGGAAAGTAATCAGTGATGTGAAGTGTTATTGTTATTGTTACTCCAAACTACAGCTCATCCTGACGTCTAATTCCTCCAACAACACAGCGATGTACACACAGTTACATGTATTTATTTATTTATTTATCTATTATAGAACACGCCTTACTTCTTATTCCTTCATAGTTATTTATAACAGTTCTTATGATCACTTACGCCGTAGTAAATAAGACCGCGTACGAGACCGAAAAACAAAAGCACAGGAGAAAATGTGACGCTGAAGATTTATTCAGTACCGTGAATTATCGCACTTTAGATTATTAGTCATTTACATGTCAGCTGTTACATTAGATATAGAAATAATATTAGAATGTTATATATTTGATGGATATAAATAATAAGGCAAGCGCATGTCAGAGCCGACGGTAGAGAGGACGAACAATAAGAAGACCTCCAGAGCAGTCAGAGCCTAGAATTCAGTAACGCCGCGCTATAAAATAGCCGCACACGTCCTATCGATGAAATATTTCAGGTAGAAAAGCGCTCGGACGCGTGAGTGTGTCTACAACACAAACTAACCGCTTTCCTGTCTTTCATCTTGTCTTTCTTGCAGGGCGAGAGAACTGAAAAAGGCCAAGGAACATGAGAGCTCGCCAAAGAGCCCCGTCACAATGTAACGTCCACCTCCAGTCCAGACTGTTCCCCTTTTTCCTCTTTCTGTTTTTACACGAATACGAACAATTTACCAAAAGGCAAAAACTATTCAAGAAAAAAAACAGAAGCAAGAAAATATTAAAAAAAAAAAAAAAACCATGTGAACGTGTGATGGTTACATCATTACCGATTCTGTCGACCCTGGTACTGCCACAGCGTTGTGTATTTTTTTTCCTCTCCATCCGGGAACGTGGGGAGTTCTGTGTAAAACAAAAGACTTTATCTGGGAAATAATGACATCCTCATGCCATTTTTTTGCACTCTTCATATATTTTTTTTTTAAATCGAGGAACGATTAAAGCCGTGGAGCTAAAGGCTTTTTGTTTCCCTGACAGCACTTGTAAGATAAGAAAGACGACAAGATTACGTGTAAGAAACACGTCGCGTTAATGTAATCATGCTGGATCCTGCTTATGATTATTACATTTTTATATTTTGGACGAAAGGAGGGGAAAAAGCAACCGATTAGAACAAAAAAAATGAACATAAAAGACAAAAGCAAACCAAAAAAAAAAAATAAAAAAAATGGTCTCATCTCATCGATCACGTGCATGCAGAGTTTTCCGTCAGCTCGGTGTGTATCGGCTCTTTGTTTATCACAGGTCCGTCCTTTCATCCGGCGAACGAGGGATGGGCTGCACATGAATGTAGACCGGGTTTAGGTTTTAAAAGAAAAAAATAATAATTCTGGGTTTGAAATATCAGTGTCTTACTCTTTGTGGTTTTGGAGTAAGTCACGATTTGGGACAGAGCCGAATCTCTGTTGGGTAACTGTTTGTGTGCACTGTTTTTTGACTTTCTAAACTAGTCCTTTTCTTAACGTCACCTTTCGCTGGCCTGACTTTGTGAGTCCCGTGTTTGCTGAATTTTAAACAGGAAATAGTGCATGTGTTTGAGCCTCAGCGCTCCTGCATGCTGACAGAACTGTTTTGTGGGGTTTATTGTGTTTAAAAAACCTCAGCGTTGTTTCTCCGTCCTGTCAAACAAAATGTCTTTTCTTTGACATTTCTTTTTTTTTTAATTATTATGTTCGTTTTGTTTTACCTCATTTGACTTGTTCTTTTACACACACGTCCTTCTGCTTCCTATATATTTTTTAACTGAATTTATTACTTATGTTGTATAGTTGTCTCATTGTGCCACAGAAACACTATTTTTGCTGTGTGTGTGTGTGTGTGTGTGTGTGTGTGTGTGTGTGGGTTTGCTTTATCGCTGTCCGTTGCAGCCGGTTGTTAAAACGCTTTTCGTTTCGAAGATTCCTGTAACACTGACGTCTTAAAGACTTTTTAAAGGGTCCCTATAAACAACCTCCATATTTTTGACTAAAGCGTGGTCCCTGTACATAACAAAGACGAGAGAAATGGTACACGGAGAGCCAGAACCCTTACCACAAGAGGATTGTATTTAATAATATATATTATTTTATTCATAAAAAAAGAAACATAAGAACATGACAAAGAGATAGATTAAAAAAAAAAAAAAAAAAAAAAAAAAATGCTATTGTATAGTTTTGTTTGAGCGCCCGAGATGTACGGTTGTATTGTTTGTAAATACTGTAAATATCTGGTGCAAAAGAAGGAGCCGTGTGCATGAAACCTTACGATAACGACACAGAGCATAATCTAAAGAAAAAAATAACGTAGTGGCTACGATCTAAACAGATTCATTCGGTTTCGATATAAGAGCCTTTTATTTGAAATGTTCTTATAAAGAGCATCTAGTAAAGCATGACTTTTATTTATTTATTTATTTATTTATTTTATTTTTTTGTAAAATCACGATAAAACATAGACTTAGCGGAGACCCGAGAAAAATAAATAAATAAATAAACCCTTCGGATACGACCTGTTTCTAGAGTGACGAGAAGTTTGTACGCCCTCACAAATCATCTGGATTTCTGTATAGAAATGGCTCCAGAAATGTGACGTGATCATGTGACAATAAAGGGAGTATAAATAAACACACGTGACGTTACACGTGTCCTCGTAGACGTGCCGTGTGCCGTGTCTCTTGGTGTTAAAGAGTCCGGGGCAGTAATGAAAAAGGTGTATGAACCTCTTTGGAGGTCTGAGGCTCCAGTTCATTATTCACACACACACACACACACACACACACACACACACACACACAGAGTTCTGTTTACCTGCTATAAAATGGATGAAAGTCAGTACTCTTGGTACTAAAGAAATTTAGGAACTATGAAAGGAATTCCAAACCATTACATCATAATTCTGATCAGTATTGTAATATCTCCCATTCCAGTTGGAATTCTGGCCACTATCACCAGTTTCCACAGGAATGCTGATCAATATTGTTTATTCCAGTGGGACTTCTGATCAATATCTCCCATTCCTGTAAGAATTCTAACTGATATCACACCGTTCCCCAATAGCATCATCCCCATACTGTAGGTATTCTGTTCAATACCACTCAGGTCTGAAGGACCACTGTCCTAGGAATCCAGATGAATACCTCCCATTCTTGAAGAAATTCCAAGCCATGCTCTCTCTCGCTCCCTCTCTTACCCTCTCTCTCCCTCCCCCTCTCTCCCTCTTTCTCTCCCTCTCTTACCCTCTCTCTCTCCCTCCCCCCCTCCCTCTTTCTCTCCCTCTCTTACTCTCTCTCTCTCTCTCTCTTCCTCTCTCTCGCTCCCTCTTTCTCTCCCTCTCTTACCCTCTCTCTCTCTTCCTCTCTCTCTCTCCCTCCCCCTCTCTCCCTCTCTTACTCTCTCTCCCTCCCCCCCCTCTCTCTCTCTTTCTCTCCCTCTCTTAACCTCTCTTTTTCTCTCTCTCTCTCTCCCTCTTTCTCTCCCTCTCTTACCCTCTCTCCCTCCCTCCCTCCCTCCCTCTCTCTCGCTCTCTCTCTTTCTCTCCCTCTCTCGCTCCCTCTTTCTCTCCCTCTCTTACCCTCTCTCTCTCTCCCTCCCCCCCTCTCTCTCCCTCTTTCTCTCCCTCTCTTAACCTCTCTCTCTCTCCCTCTTTCTCTCCCTCTCTTACCCTCCTTCCCTATCTCTTTCTCTCCCCCTCTCTCTCTCTTTCTCTCCCTCTCTTACCCCCCCCCTCTCTCTCTCTCTCTCTCTCTCTCCCTCTCTCTCTCCCTCTCTTACCCTCTCCCCCCTCCCTCTTTCTCTCCCTCTCTTACTCTCTCTCTCTCTCTCTCTCTCTCTCTCTCTCTCTCCCTCCTCTCTTTCTCAGTAGTTTGTTCTTACACACATTTTTTTTTTATTTAACTGACTCTTTTTCCCCCGTAAAATCCAAACAAAAATGTTAAAAGCACATTCATTGGTTAAACCACAGCAATCCTGCCCTAGGTGTGAAGGCCTTACACACGTCATGCACGTGTTCCACAAGCTTCAGATCCGAGCTTCTGTTCACCTCTTTATCCGAGTCTCTTTAGATGAAAACGTCTGCTAAAGGAATAAATGTAGTAAACACTTCCTGGGTGTTAAGGAGTTATGAATGCTTCGGATATTTTACAGCACAGTGTCGGTGTACGTAACCGATACAATCCTCACGTGAGTAAATAAAGAATAGATAAATATATGGATAGAACATTTTATAACAACTCCAGGCCAATCCAGACTTCAGTCCCGGTCCGATTCATCAGTGGAATGAAACCCAGAATATTTATACATCAGTGTATGGAGTTTTTCCGTCAGTGACCTTGACTATAATCCAGCTTTAATCAAGGCACCATTCTGTGAGCCATTAATACAGAAATCTAGATGATTCTAAGCTTTACCTTTTATTTTCACCCCCTTACAATGGCTAGCAAGAATTTTTCTTTCCTTTGCCAATAGTGCCATGATATCTGTATATCTATGAATTAATTAACGAATTAACTATTCTGCTCAACAGATGATTGTAACAGAGGTTAGAATAGAAAAAGGACCTACATTCATGACATCACCCTCAGAGTCGTACAGTAAAGGTCTCTCCACGACGCCCGGGAAGAAGAGATGCCTTGGTCTCACTATAGTTCTGTCTGATCACTAATCCAACGTCTCGGCATAAGTACGGAAACAGAAGCCAAAAGATGTCGAATATACAGGATGAACTTGTAAATGGCGGTCTTGAACAGGGAATCTCCCTCTGCATCGACGGAGGCAGTAAACAAACACAGATCATATTTATAGAATATTTATTTTATAGTAATGAAAGTCCCGTCTGATCTGAGAGGATTAGTATGATCTAAGACGTGACTCGTCAGATTTTTACGGCGTTTAAACCGACGCGTAAATCCGAGAAGGAATAGAAAGCCGTAGAGGTGAAAATAATCCCTGATTAGTTTGAATTTAGCCGAGATTCATCTGATCAAGCCTGCCATGTTTTTATCCCTAGTTTAACTCATCTTCATTATCAATTCTATTTTTTTTTTCCTCAGTCGACGTGTTCATGCTGTGTAAAATGGCTCGGTTAGGAAACCATTGTGAATTTGTATGTGTTTATTTCACGTCTGCAAAAAGAACGCAAGGGCTTCGGATAAATGGCTGGATCGTCGCAGGCGAATCGGACACGGAGGCAAACGTAATATCCGAGTATTCGACGAACGGAAAAAGGGATCATTTTCTGACTCACACCAGCAGCTACACTCAGAACGTATGGTGCTCATTCACAGGTCTTACGCTGTATATCTCTGTACTCCTCCCATTTCAGTCTGCAAGCGATTGCGTCGGATTTTACATTTTCATCGTCGTTCTCATCATCGCAGAGAATTTAATATCAGTATTATTGTAGAAAGTGCCTAAATCGTAACCTTCTGAGGAAACCTTCTGAGATATCAGGAGTTTGTTACTTACAGTGACGGTCGATGTTAACCGATTCCTCTCGGGTTTTTTTGGTTTTGTTTCGTTTTGTTTGTTTGTTTTTTTTATACATGTGGATATGCAAGGCTAAAAAACTGGTTTTACTGTTTGAAGAGTTATATGATATGATATAATATGATATGATATAATATGATATGATATCCCTTCCTAGCCCTTCCTCCTTAACCTCCTGGACCTGCTACCTTAAAGATGTGGAAATTCCCTTAAAGAAATTGTGCCAGCTTTTTTTTTTTTTTCTTCTTCTTCATTTGTTTTTTTTTTTCAGGGACGTTGAATCGATTCGTTCATGAAGCTTATTGTTATTATTCTTTCTTTTTTTATTTTTTTAAATCATTCCATTGCACTTAAAACCAAATAATAGAGCATCAACACGTAGAGAGAGACGTGAAACATGAACAAGCACGGCGCATTTGCATGAGAAATCAAAATTCAAATGAACTAATAATACACTACGCATGCCTGTCGTTCATCTCGGTACTCATATAGCGCAGTAGAGTAGAGAAGAGGAAACGCTCTGTCATGTTCGAACACATATCACACTTCAGTCCTGTTTGTTGCAAGGCAGGCACAGATCACACAACACTCGCCTTTTTTCGTCTTTATTAATATTACCTTTATTTTAGCAGCGTGACTAGAACTATCTCCAATCGTCACGATTCCTCGTAGTCAAAACGTTCTTCCAGAATTGAGCATGAAAACTTCAGGAAGTCATCACCAAATCTCATGAAACATAAATAATCTCATCTTTTTTTTTAACCATGGCTGGTCCTAGATTTGACCTCCAGTCAGCTAAATGTGCAGGCTGTTCAATCAGGAAAAGAAAGATAATACGCAGTGTACGTAGGTTAGAGAAATTGTCGCTCGTCCACCGGATCAGTATCCGTCTGTCGTGTCGTGTCTCAAGCAAGTGTCTGAGATTAGGGAATATTCTGCCTCCCTTTTGTAATTTTACTCAGGGTGCCAAAACTGGGAGGGAGAGTCCAGATTTAGATTCAATTTCAAACAGGTCAGGGCTTTGGGTCTAAGAGGAAACCATTCCATTAACACGACTCGAAGGCATTGACCACAAATCGCTAAAAACACCGGGAAGCAGGGTAGGCCTCATGTTACTGCTGAGTTCAAATCACCATCATATAACCAAGGGAGCATCACTTACACATTACACATTACACATTACACATTACACATTTCCAAAAACAAAAACAGAAAGAATACCTCAACGTCAGTGGAAATCTGAACATCGTTACGCAGACGTGGCATTTTTTATACTCGATCATTCATTACAGCGTTCTATGCGAGGTGAGAGGATCACACGACTCCATCCTCATAACGAATTCCCCAAAGCCTTGTCCGAGTCGAGCTCATCCGATGTCACACACACACGTCTATAAAAGGCTCAGACACAGACGGAGGAATGACAACAAAAAAAAACACACACACACACACACACACACACACGTTAACGGGTTAACGTTTCAATCCTACGATCTGTTCATGTGCTGTGACAGATCAACAAAACAAAAAGATTTGCTTGTTCTGTTTTTCTCCCCCTCTGAAATAATCCAAAAATGTAGAGTTAGGTCTATAACGAACCAATCATCACTCTTCTTATTTACAAATTCAGAGCAATAAACAGTTCCGGTTTCTTTAAAGCAGAGTGCTATAGTTTAAAAGAACTTAGAAACATTTAAAAAGAATAATTTATAAGAAATGATTAAAGACATGCTTAGTTCACTTCCTCTTATGCAATTAGTGGAACAGAAAGTCAGGCATTCAGTGATCTATGGATATTGGTTTCATATTTCCCGAAACCCTAATGCACGTTTTCATCATTTTCAGATGATCAGAAAAAAAAAAAAAAAAATAGGTGAATATAAGCCCAGCTTTCTTACAAGGCGATGGGCAATCAACACTCTGCATGTAAAACTAGTATTAGTCCTCTCTTTTCCCCCTTTTTCTATCTTTGTTCCTGTCTTTCTTCCCTCATTCCCCTGCTTCGTACCCTTCTTCCTCTCCTCTTCCTCTTCCTCCTCCCCCTTCGATGAGTTTTTTCCTCACGTTATGTTTTTTCCTCAGCTGTCTCTCTTTCTGTCCTTCTTGTGAGATTTATTTTTCTGTAATTGTGCATGTAAGAGCATCACTGAATTGTTGGATATGTTTAAAAAAAAAAAATACTCAGCTGCTGAAGCCATGCAAAACATTTTGAATTGCCCTCAAAACATGGAAAATGTTTTCTGAATGCTTTATATAATTTCTGCTGTAAAATAAAATCTTAAAATGGAAAACGATACAAATTTTGCTCGTTATTACATGGATGTACACACACACACACACACACACACAAACACACACGCACACACATAGACAAACTGCAAACACACACAAACACACACACGCACACACATACACAAACTGCAAACACACGCGCACACACACAAACACACAAACACACACGCACACACATAGACAAACTGCAAACACACACAAACACACACACGCACACACATACACAAACTGCAAACACACGCGCACACACACAAACACACACGCACACACATAGACAAACTGCAAACACACACACGCACACACATACACAAACTGCAAACACACACGCACACACACAAAAACACACGCACACACATAGACAAACTGCAAACACACACACACACATACACAAACTGCAAACGCACACACATACACAAACTGCAAACACACACACACGCACACACATACACAAACTGCAAACACACACACACGCACACACACACACAAACTGCAAACACATACAAACACACACACACTGCAAACACTTTTCCTCCCAGAGGTTTCCCTCCCAGAAGCAGTGGAAGGAAAATTGAATCAATTTCCTTAGCCGATTCTTCTATATTGTTTGTTTCAATGAATCACTAGTGTTAGTGAAGAGAATTCTGGATCTTTTTCAGTGAGTCAGTTCAATAGAAACCAAATCTTTTTGCTGTTTCCGATTTATAGAGTCATACAAGCATTGTTCAATACCGAAAACACATTTTCAATGTGTGCCAAACAGTTAATCTCACCTACAAAACTCACTCAGACCAACATAACACTGGCAACAATTCTCATTCAGAAAACACACATTTCATCCACAACATTCACTCACTCACACACATCTTCTACCGCTTATCCGAACTACCTCGGGTCACGGGGAGCCTGTGCCTATCTCAGGCGTCATCGGGCATCAAGGCAGGATACACCCTGGACAGAGTGCCAACCCATCACAGGGCACACACACACACACTCTCATTCACTCACACAATCACACACTACGGACAATTTTCCAGAGATGCCAATCAACCTACCATGCATGTCTTTGGACCGGGGGAGGAAACCGGAGTACCCGGAGGAAACCCCCGAGGCACGGGGAGAACATGCAAACTCCACACACACAAGGCGGAGGTGGGAATCGAACCCCCAACATTGGAGGTGTGAGACGAATCAGAAATTTATCGAAATTTTGTTTTTTTATATGAATATAGTACTTGAAAATGATAACCAAAAGGTGAAAAACGAGGGGAAAAACTCCAGGGCTGCAATGATAATAAAAAAAGAATTACAGTTTTTCTCAATCGATTTGGTACATTTCTCCAAACTCAGGTAACAGCTCTCAAAACAGTTAACACAGTCATCAGTACACTTTGTAATTGTCCTAAACAGATTCTCCTTCATTTCATACAAATGACAAATCAAAAGCATAATTTTCTCAAAACACTGTGCACAAAAATCCCTAATTTTATCACAGCAGTTATTATAGCCAACCAAACCTTTAATATATCAGGAAAAACATTTGTAACTTTTTCATTGTTCTTCACAAAGATCACAAGCATTTTTGTACCATTTTCAAAACACAACAAACAAAACTCTGTGAATTGTAAAATAGTCAGTTGCACACCTTGTGTCTTCAATTAACGCCAAATTGTTATCTAATGGGGGGGCACGGTGGCTTAGTGGTTAGCACGTTCGCCTCACACCTCCAGGGTAGGGGGTTTGATTCCCGCCGTGTGTGGAGTTTGCATGTTCTCCCCGTGCCTCGGGGGTTTCCTCCGGGTACTCCGGTTTCCTCCCCCGGTCCAAAAACATGCATGGTAGGTTGACTGGCATCTCTGGAAAATTGTCTGTAGTGTGTGAGTGAATGAGAGTGTGTGTGTGCCCTGCGATGGGTTGGCACTCCGTCCAGGGTGTATCCTGCCTTGATGCCCAATGATGCCTGAGATAGGCACAGGCTCCCCGTGACCCGAGGTAGTTCGGATAAGCGGTAGAAAATGAATGAACGAATGAATGAATGAATGTTATCTGATGAGTTAGTAATCCATGCAACACAGTAAAGCCAATTTCCTAATCGTTCACACAGCTGTCTTACGTAATTACAACAACTACAAAAGGGGAAGAGAAGAAGAACAAAGTAGACAAATGAGGAGATACAGTAAGAAAAAAAAAAAGAAGTGTGAGCAGTGGAAACAGAAGAGGTTTAAGAGTGAGAGGTGGTGGCCAGGGTAGAGGGAGAAGAGGAAGAGGAAGAGGAGATAGAGAAAGAAGAGCTGAAGATGTAGGAGGAAGAGCGAGAAGAGCTGAGGATGTAGGAAGAGGAGAAGAGTTTGAAGAGATGGATAGATTGGAGGGCAATGGTATAGTGGAAAGAGAAAATATAAGAAGAGGTGGACAGGGAGGAAGAGGAGGGCAAAGAGGAAGAGGAGGGAGGAGAGGTAGAATGAGGGTAGGGTACACGCGTGTTTCAAATGAAATCAGAGCCACACTTATTGACTATGTCATAAATCATGGTCTCTTACTGAGAGAAGCTGGACAGAGAGTTCAGCCCAATATAAACAGATCCACAGTGGCTTCAATTATCCATGTATTTCAGAGGGAAAACCGGTAAGTAACTATAACATTGTACTTTTACAATGAGAGTCCATGTAGTCTTGTTTGTCATAGGTCTAGATCTCTACAGTAAATGTTCCTGCTTGTCCAAACCTTTTTCAGAATTGAAGTTAGAGAACATTCAGGTGGACGAACAAGACTTTTTTCAGTTGAACAAGAGCATGCCATTGTTGACACGGTGGTCCAGAACAACACCCTCCGTCTCAAAGAAATTCAGCAAAGAAAAACACAGGACAATCAACTGTTCCACAATATCCACCAATGCAGTCGCTCCACAATGGAGGCTTCCATCTCCATTACCCTCTAAATTGCAGACAGTTTCACAGTAATTGACATTATGCATCAATGTGTATGTACCCTGTTTGGTTACTGAACAGACATCTTACCTGGACATATTGATACCAGAGTTGTTTCACATGTTCACTTTTTCTCTCAAAGGGTACAGTGTACAGTCTCTAGGACTCTGGCAAATGTTTGTTGTTATGCTAACCATATTCACATTGTCAAAAGTGCCATTGTCTGCCAGCACTCTCTCCCGAATTTCCTGCAGTTTTATTGCATTGTTGGCAAATACCATATCCACAATGGCAATTTCTTACGCACCAGAACAGATTCTGCCTCTCCTTCCTCTCGTGGGCAACCTTTGGATCCTACAGTAAATCACAACTATTACTGTATTGTTTTTTTTTTAATTGCAATTAGCTTGTAATGATTTTTTTTTATTTTTTATTTTTAACTATAAAATTGAGAATATTTTAAAATAATTACTGCATAAATGCTTGTAATTTGCCGTCATTCTGTTTTGAATGTGTTTTTAATCATTTTGAATGCAGTGTGTTAGCATTAGAAAAATGTGCTGAAAATACACAGTATTTTGCATGTTGTGGAGTACGAATGGGAAACGAGTTCCTGAATGAATTTTGAAAAGTCTGGTCACTGAATGCGTTTTGTCTGACAGCAATTAAAAAAATGGTTCACAGTTTGTGTCTGCATTGACTTCTGTTTCGCTGACTGTGTGAAGAGTTTTGAAAATGTGGTTTCGGTATTGAACGGTGCTTGTTAGCAACTGGAAAAAACTAATAGTGGCTCAAAAAATAAGGAAATATCACAAAGATAATACTTTAGCAAGCTGGAAAATATATTTCGATACTGCAAACAAAAACAGTACAACTTTTAAATGAACAAAAATAAGGAACTACATTTCTAAGCACCTGATGCTGCAACTTGAAATGTTTTTGTTTTGTTTTGTTTTTTTGTGTGTCTCTATCTGGACCCCAGCAGTGCTGATGTACCTGATACACTCATTTCATCTCCAGATACACTGTCCAGAAAACCTGCCAGAAGGTGGATTAGCTACTAAATACATCCTGGTGCATTATTGCCAGTTCACACACAGCAGTCCTGGGACATTCAGGAAAGGGCTTTTTTATTTACTGCTGGGTTCAAATCATCATCGTATAATCAAGAGAGCATCAGGTAACATCACTCGCTTAACATTTTCAGGAAATGGAAAGAATTCCTCTGTTCAACAACTTGAACATCATTTGAAGGATGAGAGAAAAAAAAAAAGATGTGGCAAGTTAATGGACAGAAGGTTTTCCAGGAGTGATGCAGAGGAACAAACTGAGAACGTTCAGGAGATCACATCAACACACTGTGCAGAAAAGAGGTTCTCCAGAGGGTTCTCCAGGAACAGGGTTAGATGAAGGAAGAGGATCAACACGTATAACATTTCTTATTTTTAGTATAATTTATAACATTTTAATATAATATTTAAGTGTCCCAAACAAAATTAATAAAAGTGTGTGTGTGTGTGTGAGTTTGTGTGTATGATTTTGTATGTGTTTGTGTGTGAGTGTTTGTGTGTATGCATTTGTATGTGTGACTGTTTGTGTGTGTATGAGTTTGTGTGTTTGAGTATGTTTGCGTGTTTGTTTGTGTGTGTGTGTATGTATGTATGCATTTGTATGTGTGACTGTTTGTGTGTGTATGAGTTTGTGTGTTTGAGTGTGTTTGCGTGTTCGTATGTATGTATGCATTTGTATGTGTGACTGTGTGTATGTGTGACTGTGTGTATGTATATGTGTGTGTGCATATGTATGTGTGTGTGTGTGTGTGTGTGTGTGTGTGTGTGTGTGTGTGTGTGTGTGTGTGTGTGTGTATTTCCCTGACGTGCCTAACACTTTAAACACAGCTCTAGGATCAGTTTCCTGACACTAACTGCGCTAAAAAACCGCTGGTCCTGTTTTTCCTCCTGTTTTACTGCTCCGTGTTTCTGTCTACAGGAATCATGTAAGTTTCTTTTACACACTTTAAGCCTCTTTATTTCGGGTGACATGTTTTTTAAAAGCGTCTCTTTACGAAGAGAAAAACGACAAATAAAAGCTGCGCCCAAACTTCCTGAGGCCTCCGTCACAGCTAACGCAACAAGTTAGCATCATTAGCATCATTAGCATCATAGCTACCGCTTTATTTATCTCTTCTTTATTATTTAC
>NC_083481.1:2190000-2195000 GCF_030014155.1 Tachysurus vachellii | reverse complement strand
GTGGAGTTTTTCAGCAGGTTACGTCCGTCACCGGAGGATCGAATATACTACAGTACAAGTGTGTGATCAGCAATATCGATTAAAACACGGATCAAACATCTGAAGACGTCCTGATGATAAACTTGTAGACTTTGTAAAGATAAAATAAACGAACACAGAAGGTTTATGTCTGGTTCCTCAGGTGGTGGACATCATGAGGGTGAACGTGGACAAAGTCCTGGAGAGAGACCAGAAGCTGACCGAGCTGGACGACCGGGCGGACGCTCTTCAAGCCGGAGCCTCTCAGTTCGAGACCAATGCTGCAAAACTAAAGCGGAAGTACTGGTGGAAGAACTGCAAGGTAAAAGTTCCTCCTGTCTGATGGCGTGGAGAGAAACACGCTGACCGTGTGACCGTATCCTCACACATCACTGCTCAAGACCTGTTTTATTTACTTGTCCTAAAATCCTTTCTTTTTCTTTTTAAAAAAACACTCGTGTGCGCGATCTCTATAGATGTGGGCCATTTTGATCGCCGTGCTCATCATCCTCATCGTCATCATCATCAGTGAGTATGAACACGCTCGATCCTGTGGGAACATGATGAAGTGGTCACTGTTACCACCAGGAAGTGGATTCTTCTCCTGTAACAGCATGTGTTTTATTCCTCTTTTACCACAGCAGGGCAACGATTACAATTCTTTAGGTCTTAAAGAACATCACACTTTAAGTCTTTTTTTATTTTTAACTAAACATTAAAGGTGGGGTCTCCGTTGTTTGAAAGCCAATGTTGACGTTTGAAATCACCAAAACAAACACGCCCCTAAACCCAAACGGGTCCCACCCCTGTATTGATAGCTCCGCCCACACATACATACGTAACCCAAGCAAGTGATAGAAAGAAACGTGTCTTTATCATAGCTGAAGTGAAGAACAATACGATTACAGATAAACAAACAAGTAAAAATGACACACAATCATAATCATGTAAAGGACAAAGACATATATTAGTTCTGTGTAACAAAACAAAACCAACGTTACTCACCTATCGAGAAGGAAAAAAGCGCCTCGGCGTCTTAAGTAAAGTTGGTCACATATTCACAGATTGGAGTTTCCCGAGTCAATAACTCCTGAGCTAAACACTGTTACTACACAAAACACGGTTGTAGCTGCGTCTCTACATTACTACGATAGAAAAGAGGTGTTATTTGTGTAGTAACAGTGTTTAGCTCAGGAGTTATTGACTCAGGAAACTCCAATCTGTGAATATGTGACCAACTTCCTGCTCCTTCAGTTCTCTCCAGCGCTGGAAAGCTGATCCTATATTAACACGTCCTACTTCTTACCTTATCGTAAGTCTTTCTTCTCTTTCTTTCTTTGTTTTTATCCTCCATGTCAATGTTAAAACCGCTTTCTGCTAATGTCACACATGCGCACTGAACACTCTCTCCGCCCATATCGACAAGACACGCCCCTTTCTGCTCATTGGCTACACGTTTGTTTTGTTTTTGTTTTGTTTGTCGTCCCGACTCTGAAGCGTTTCTCAAACAACGGAGACCCCACCTATTAATTAATATACAAATAATGTAAAAAAGAGGAAAATCTGCACTATTGTCAGGACCCGAATCCACGTCTGGTCATCCAGCGTTTTAAACGAAAACACTGCAAGTTTCATTGCTTGTTTTCTGTTTTTAGTTTGGAGTAAATCCTAAACAGCAGGAGAGGTGGAACGGCCTGACGCTCGTGATGGGAGACGTGTATGGATCTGACGTTCCAGCTGACACCATGAAGGCAGAGAGCACGTTCCTCCTGATGTGAAGCTGTTCTAACCTGCTGAGTGTCAAATTTTGTAAAAAGAAAATAAATTGTTTTTTTTTGTTTTTTGTTTTTTTTGATGTTTTGGTTTTAATATGTGATCTGAATGTGCAAATGCGTTCTGCTTTCTGTTTCATTTCACATGCACTCCTTTTTCATACTTTCACTAGTTGTACTTATTTCAGAGTTAATCGGTCACAGGTGAAGAAGCCAAGAGAGTCTTCGAGGAGCAGTTTGTCATTTTTAAAGCTTTAATTCTTATTTAATTGGTTTTGTTTTTTTTTTTCTTATGGCAGTGGGTTTGCAGACATCCCACTGATGATGGTTAGCATGTAAACTGTATATATTACAGGGTCTAGAAACCGTTTAAAGATGATAAGCTGCACCTCGTAAACTCCACGAGCTCCAACGATCGCACCGTGTCTACCTGAAGGGGTTCCGTGTTGAACTTGCCTGACCAAATAGAGAGACAGAGAGCTCTGTGTCTCTAAAACATGATATAAAATGTAGATTCTTTTTTTTTTTTAGTTACTCGGTGCTTTAACACTTTAGTGCCATAAGGATCTTGGAAGCCTCCTATGACTCGAAGACCTTTGAACAAATACACCTGAGTGCCATTAATCAACACAGCCAGCATGATTAAAATTCTCTCTCTCTCTCTCTCTCTCTCTCTCTCTCTCTGTCTCTGTGTCTCTCTCTCTCTCTCTCTCTCTCTCTGTGTCTCTCTCTCTCACTTTCTCTGTCTCTCGCTCTCTCTATCTCTCGCTCTCTCTCACTGTGTCTCTCTCTCTCTCTCTGTCTCTCGCACTCTCTCACTGTCTGTCTCTCGCTCTCTCTATTTCTCTATCCCTGTCTGTCTCTCTCTGTCTATCTATCTCTCTCACTCTCTCTGTCTCTTGCTATCTCTCTCTCTCGCTCACACAATTTCTCTCTCACTCTCTCCCACTCTCTCTCTCACTCTGTCACTCGCATTTTCTATCTCTCTCTCTGTCTCTCACTCACTCTCTCTCTCTCTCTCTCTGACTCTCGCTCACAATTTCTCTGTCTCTCACTCTCTCTCTCTCTCTCTCACTCTCACTCTCTCTCTCTCTCTCTCTCTCTCTCTCTCTCTGACTCTCGCTCACAATTTCTCTGTCTCTCTCTCTCTATCTCTCGCTCACACAATTTCTCTCTCTCTCTCTCTCTCTCTCTCTGACTCTCGCTCACAATTTCTCTGTCTCTCTCTCTATCTCTCGCTCACACAATTTCTCTCTCTGTCTCTCAATCTCTCACACTCACTCTCTCACTCGCTCTCGCTCTCTCTCTCTCTCCCCCATATATTTATATAAACCGCATGTATGTAAATGCCGTATGATTTGATGAACAGATTAACATTAGAGTTTATATGTACTCGACCTGCACAGTTCTTCCACACTGATTTTTATGATCTCCGTAATTATGAATAAATTTCTGCTACATTTTTCCCTTTTTTCCTTCCTTTCTAACACCCAGCGGCAGCAGTGGCCTCTGGGTCTTCACACCATGTCTGATGACACCTAAACACGTGTGATTGATCTAGATTTACAGTACTGTGCAAAAGACTTGGACAATTGAGAAACGTGACTAACGTGATTTTTTGCAATTAAACGAGGAAATAAATCAGAGAGCTGAAAGAACTTGGGTTTGTTTCCCTAAACCTCTTCTCTAGACACAGTGTAGTCGTGTATATTTGTTACCACCAGCACAGAGATCCTGAGGCTGATCTCTCATGGATTTAAGTCCAGTAACGTGAACACGATTTGGACCGACGCGAGCTGTTCTGTCGTAGCTGAGGTGTAAGGAAACAAATGCTGTTCCTTCTCTAACGCGGCTTCATGTGTGGGTTAAATAAGGGCTCCGTAAATGCCGTAAAACACACACAAGAACGCACATTTATTTCATTATTAAATCAGTCTTTCTGTTTATGATGTAACAATTAACGGGAAGACGTTTGCACAGTGCTGCTTTATGAATGTAAACCGTGATGTTGAACACACGTCTATGTAACGCCAACAAACCTGATGTGCTTTTGGAAATTGCGATTGCTAATAAATAAATAAATAAATCTGGATTGAATAACCTCATCTGGCTGGGGGCTTTTTTTTTTTTAGAAGAAGAAAATGTTTAAAGGTTGATCGTATCAGTGAGTGTTTACACTGTGTACGAATTTCCTCTGGGATCAATAAAGTGTCTGTCGGTCTGTTTGTCTGTCTGTTTGTCTGTCTGTCTGTCTGTCTGTCTGTCTGTCTAAAGAGATCACAAGGTTGAATTCATAAGATGCCACACATCTGTTCCCAGGAGCCGAGGAGAGTCTCTCTCTCTCTCTCTCTCTCTCTCTCTCTCACTTTCTCACTCTCTCTCTCTCTCTCTCTCTCTCTCTCTCTCTCTCTCTCTCTCTCTCTCTCTCTCTCTCTCTCTCTCTGTGTGTGTGTCTCTCTGTGTGTGTCTCTCTTTCACTCTCTCTGTGTCTCTGTCTCTCACTCTCTCTCTCTCACTCTCACTTTCTCACTCTCTCTGTCTGTCTCTCGCTCTCTCTCTCTCTCTCTCACTCTCTCTCTGTGTCTCTCTGTCTCTCACTCTCTTTGTCTCTTTCTCTCTCTCTGTCTCTTTTTCTCTGTCTCTCACTCACTCTCTCTGTCTCTTTCTCTCTGTGTCTGTCTCTCTCTTTCTCTCACTCTCTTTGTCTCTTTCTCTTTCTGTCTCTATTTCTGTCTGTCTGTCTCTCGCACTCTCTCTCTCTCTCTCGCTCGCTCGCTCTCTCTCTCTCTCTCTCTCTCTCTCTCTCTGTGTGTGTGTCTCTCTGTGTGTGTCTCTCTTTCACTCTCTCTGTGTCTCTCTCTCACTCTCTCTCTCTCACTCTCTCACTTTCTCACTCTCTCTGTCTGTCTCTCGCTCGCTCTCTCTCTCTCACTCTCTCTCTGTGTCTCTCTGTCTCTCACTCTCTTTGTCTCTTTCTCTCTCTCTGTCTCTTTTTCTCTGTCTCTCACTCACACTCTCTGTCTCTTTCTCTCTGTGTCTGTCTCTCTCTTTCTCTCACTCTCTTTGTCTCTTTCTCTTTCTGTCTCTATTTCTGTCTGTCTGTCTCTCGCACTCTCTCTCTCTCTCTCTCTCTCGCTCGCTCGCTCTCTCTCTCTCTCTCTCTCTCTGTGTGTGTGTCTCTCTGTGTGTGTCTCTCTTTCACTCTCTCTG
>NC_083481.1:2182500-2185000 GCF_030014155.1 Tachysurus vachellii | reverse complement strand
CTCTGGAAAATTGTCTGTAGTGTGTGAGTGTGTGAGTGAATGAGAGTGTGTGTGTGCCCTGCGATGGGTTGGCACTCCGTCCAGGGTGTATCCTGCCTTGATGCCCGATGACGCCTGAGATAGGCACAGGCTCCCCGTGACCCGAGGTAGTTCGGATAAGCGGTAGAAAATGAATGAATGAATGAATGTATATATACTCAGCATTAACAGTAACACTAATCACGAATGAGACGTGACATAAGTATATAATAAGATATAATAAGTATAACGTAATTATACGTGTAATATATTAATCTCCCCTTTAACAGGGGAACAAAGATAAAGATTAGATCGAGAAGTTTTGGAGTATTGTATTAAGGCCCCAGGAAACTTGTTAGCTAGTTTCTGTGAACGGTACGACGCCGTGGTGGTGAAGGTGATCTCTGCGTCACCGAACATGGGGTCGGTTGACAAACAAAGCATGTCCAAGCTTCCCAGATTTAAACCCACCACTTATTTAAAGATCTCATGTAGCTTCGACATTCTTCTTATTCATTATTTGGTTTTTGATTTGGTAAATAATCAGCACTGTGTGTTCTGTGTGTTCTGTGTATTATTATGTCCACACTTTGTGTTGCGTTCTTTTGGTACGTGGTGACCGATGAGAACCTGAGCTTTGTACATCCCTCACACGTGCCATCTTCACGTTGTATGTATTGTATATATATATATATATATATTTGTGGTAAATCAGTAAGGGATTACGTACACAGTCAAACCAAAGCGCTACACTGAACTGGTTATGGTACGATTTAATGTTTGGTTTCCTCGGAGCTGCTCAGTCCCGGAGACGCTCATTAGGTCACGTGATCAAACCCGGATCCTATCGGCTTGACAACCGCGCACAGGGACCTTGTTCAATCTCTGACTTTAATACACTCGGACTCACCTGGGACGTGATTATCGGCGTAAGAGTCGTGTGTAATCTCAGAGCTACTCAGAAGAAGTTTTGCTGTTTGTTTTTTAATCAGATTAACTGTAGACGATTGAAGAAGAGACTTTCAGCACAGGGTTTAAAATGCTTTCATTGGGGTCGTGTGTAACAGGAGATGTGACATATATCCAAGACTATTTTAGATTTGATGTGCTTGGCACTTCACTTACAGACATGATTCAGCAGGTCACATACGTTTAATCAAAATAGACTGATGACAGGAAACCATGTGATTATTTATAGCAAAAAAAAAAATACTCATAACTTCACTCATTCATCTTCTACCACTTATCCGAACTACCTCGGGTCACGGGGAGCCTGTGCCTATCTCAGGCGTCATCGGGCATCAAGGCAGGATACACCCTGGACGGAGTGCCAACCCATCGCAGGGCACACACACACACTCTCATTCACTCACACAATCACACTCTATGGACAATTTTCCAGAGATGCCAATCAACCTACCATGCATGTCTTTGGACCGGGGGAGGAAACCGGAGTACCCGGAGGAAACCCCCGAGGCACGGGGAGAACATGCAAACTCCACACACACAAGGTGTGAGGCGAACGTGCTAACCACTAAGCCACCATGCCCCCCACTCATAACTTAATCACAGGATTTCATCAATAGTGCATTTTTGATCTCGGGCGATGGTTTTTTACCTTATTTTCAATATCGGCATGTTCTGTTGTTAAAGTTGCTGCAGCCACCAGGTAGAACCTTCAGCACACAGTGCGAAAGCCTTCACCATCCGAGACGAGGATCTTCAGGCATGCACGAGTGTGAAGCATAAATTCACAGCTGTCACATGTCTAAATCTCAGAACCGCTCCTCTGTGGATCCCATGTCAGAGGCGCAGCAGCCCTGCCTTCCTCAGAGCCTCTCACACCTCCCTGAATAATGAAATCTGTTATGTAACTCCACAGCGATGACTCAGACGAGGTTCTCGGCTCACGGCGGACCTTGTGAAACCCGTACAGATGCGATACACACGCTCCTGACTCCACTTTGACACCAGTATGCTGAGAAAGCTGGGCTCAGCGGTTTTCCCGCCTCTATCGACACGGTTTCGAGCGCTAAACTCCCTCGCGGTGGTCGAGATCTGTCAGTTAATAAGTAAACTAGACACACACTCATTTCAGTTTTCACCGAGTCGGTCACTCGTCTCGACTCGCTAACGAGATAAGAGCCGACTCAAATCCTAATGAACTCGTTCTGGATCGTTTCCTGATGTTTATTGTTGAGAATTTATTTTATTATGTAAGAATCTCAAGCCCTCAGTTGTGTTCCATACAAACTGTTTCTTCCCTGATCCACAAAAATAAACCACGTAACAGAATAAATGGTTATTTAATATTTAATACAAAATATATACTGAAGCCGGGGGGCACGGTGGCTTAGTGGTTAACACGTTCGCCTCACGCCTCCAGGGTTGGGGGTTCGATTCCCGCCTCCACCTTGTGTGTGTGGAGTTTGCATGTTCTCCCCGTGCCTCGGGGGTTTCCTCCGGGTACTCCGGTTTCCTC
>NC_083481.1:2160000-2177500 GCF_030014155.1 Tachysurus vachellii | reverse complement strand
GTGTGTGTGTTTGTTTTCCAGTGCTGTGCCTTTGCTTGGCTACCTCCCTCAGGACCTGATTGGCACGTCAGTGTTGACCCGCCTCCACCCCGAGGACCGCACCCTCATGCTGGCGGTGCATCGAAAAAGTACACACATTTACGAGTGTGTGAGCAGAGTGTGTGAGCGGAGTGTGTGAGCAGAGTGTGTGAGCGGTGTGTGTGAGCGGTGTGTGTGAGCGGTGTGTGTGAGCGGTGTGTGTGAGCGGTGTGTGTGAGCGGTGTGTGTGAGCGGTGTGTGTGAGCGGTGTGTGTGAGCGGTGTGTGTGAGCGGTGTGTGTGAGCAGTGTGTGTGAGCGGTGTGTGTGAGCAGAGTCACTGCACATCATGTATAAACCAGGTCTAAGATGAACTTACTATCGTGCTCTTTGTTCCTGTTACAGTTCTGAAATTCGCAGGTCAGCCCCCGTTTGAACATTCACCGATTCGCTTCCGCTGTCAGAACGGAGACTACGTGACGTTGGACACCAGCTGGTCCAGCTTCGTCAACCCCTGGAGCCGCAAGGTGGCCTTTATCATCGGCCGACACAAAGTCCGCACGTAAGCAAAGAAACACTCTGAGACTTACACATAACAATTAGGACAAGAATGAATTGTTCAAAAGATAAAACATGGAAACCTTGTTTGTGTAAAGGATTCACTAACATCTGTGTGTGTGTGTGTGTGTGTGTGTGTGTGTGTGTGTGTGTGTGTGTGTGCGCAGAGGGCCTCTGAACGAGGATGTGTTTGCTGCAAAGAGTAAAGCAGACCTTCACATCATGACTGAAAATGTCAAAGAATTGCAGGCCATGATCTACAAGCTCTTCCTACAGGTGAGACACACACACACACACACACACACACACACACACACACACATACACATACATACACGCATACATACACACATACATACACACACACACACACACACACACACACACATATACATAAAAGAATTGAGGCCATGATCTACAAGCTCTTCCTACAGGTGAGACACACAAACACACACACACACACACACACACACACACATATACACACACATATACACACACACACACACACACACATACATACACACACACATGCATACACACAAACACGCATACACACACATACAAACATACACACACAAATATATATACAAACTCACACACGTACAGTTGAGGCCAAAATTATTAGCCCCCCAGGAATTTTGGAACATTTTCCTAAAGATCTTTCCAATGTTTGCAGCATTGATAAAACTTGATATAATCAAACATTCGCCAGTGCTATTTAGTAGCTTTTGGTACATTTTGGAATATAAAATACATTTTTAGGCTTGCTTTATAATCAAATATAGTGAAAATGGGGTGGTCAAAAATATTAGCCCCTTGTGAATATTTGCTTTCAAAACACACCCAATTAATCAATCAGCTTTCAAAACACACCTAATTAATCAATCAGCTTTCAAACCACACCTAATTAATCAATCAGCTTTCAAACCACACCTGTGCAGTCAATTGGCTTCCTAACAACACCTGGGCATTCAATCAGCATTAAAGGACTCCAAGGAACAGGGCACTTGAACACATTATTGGGAGAGACTACTTTTACTCACCATGCCAAAGACAAAGGAAATCAGTCTTGAGCTCAGAAAGAAGATAGTGGAGGCTCATGATAAGGGGGAAGGCTATACTGCCATTTCCAAGCTTTTCACAGTGTCTAGAACCGCCGTACGTTGCATCATTGCCAAGTACAAGGAGACAAATTCTGTAAGAAACAAACCTGGGCGTGGTCGTAAGCGCAAGATTTCAAGAACCCTGGAGAGGAAAATAGTCAGAGATATCAGCAAGATGCCCCAGACATCTGCCAAGATGATTGTTGCTGACCTGGCCTCTTCTGGAGTTGATGTTTCAAGGAACACAGTTGTGAGGGCTCTTCATCGTGGTGGGCTTCAGGGCCATCGTCCCAGAAGAACCCCTTTACTCAAACAGCGGCACATCACAGCTAGACTGAGGTTTGCCCGTGAACATTTGAAAGGTAAAGATGAGTTTTGGGAGTCTGTGCTTTGGTCTGATGAGACTAAACTGGAACTGTTTGGGCACATGGATGTTGCTTATGTTTGGTGAAGAAAGGGTGAGGCCTTCAACCCTAAGAACACAGTTCCCACAGTTAAACATGGTGGTGGGAGCATCATGCTGTGGGGCTGTTTTGCAGCTTCAGGCACAGGGAGCCTTGTTCGGGTGCATGGCATCATGAAAAAAGAAAATTATGTTGACATTTTGAGGGATAATATGCAGAAATCTGCTCGTAGTCTAGCCTTAGGTCGTCGCTGGGTCTTCCAACAAGACAATGACCCAAAGCATACATCGAAATTGGTCCAACAGTTCCTGAAGGATACCAAAACAAAGGTCCTGGAGTGGCCCGCACAGAGCCCAGACCTCAATCCTATTGAGAATCTGTGGCGAGTGCTCAAAGTGAATGTCCATGCTCGGAAACCACGTAATTTGGACCAGCTGGAGCAATTTGCAATGGAAGAATGGGCTAAAATCCCTCAGGAAACCTGTGCCAACCTAGTAAAGAACTACTCTAAGAGGTTGTTGTCAGTTGTGGCTCAGAAAGGGTTCACTATTAACTATTAATGACCGGGGGCTAATAATTTTGGACGTTTCATTTTTGCCCTTTCTTGTTTCAACTCACTATTTCAATTAAATATCCTAATCAAACTTAGTGGAGATTTTGTCTTTGTTATTTTGGAAACAAACACACTATAAAACACTTGTTGTTAATGGTCATTTCCATGGAGAAATCAAGAGTTTTGTCTAATTTCATAAGGGGGCTAATAATTTTGGCCTCAACTGTACACATACATATATATATATATACACACATACATATATACACACACATACACACACATTCATACTCACACACACATACACATACATACACACATACACACACATATATACACACACACATATACACACACACATACACACGCGCACACACACACACATAGGTATTGACCTATGAGAAAGGATGTAGACACATTTGATCCCAGCAGGATGAAAACACTTTACATGTTATAATAAATCCACTTCTTCCTCTTCTTGTAGCCCGTCCACACTAACGGCTCGAGC
Source organism: Tachysurus vachellii (assembly GCF_030014155.1). NCBI lineage: Eukaryota > Metazoa > Chordata > Actinopteri > Siluriformes > Bagridae > Tachysurus > Tachysurus vachellii. The sequence continues at coordinate 2,174,355 of NC_083481.1, read as the reverse complement.
GGTTACGGCAGCCTGGGCAGCAACGGTTCCCATGAGCACTACATCAGCGTGGCTTCATCCAGTGACAGCAATGGGAACCTGTGGGAAGATTCACACCGAGAGGCGGTAAGACCAGCTTCACCATTACATTTTATTTTTTAAAAATAACAGCGATAACAGATGATAATGTTAAGATAAATCTCCCTGGGATCGTATACACTCTTTACTACAGTGTTGTTGAGCAGGTGTTTATTTTTTTTGTAGGTTTCCCTCCAGCAGATATGTACTAATGTTAATAAAGTGAAGCGCGGGGGTCAGCGGCCGTATCTGGAATCTCGGAGAAAAGTCCCGACGGCAGGGAAAGGTAGCACAGGTGAAAAGAAAACTACACACACGCTTGTATGTTCATGCTTTAGAATAAAATCGCACGTTTAGTTAATAATCTACAGACGATGAGTCGGAGTCTTCAATGCTGAACTGATCAGCCGTGCAAAAGCATCTAAACACCAGCAGAAATCATTTAACTTCATTCTGTTGTGTGTGTGTGTGTGTGTGTGTGTGTGTGTGTGGACCTCCACCTGCCTAAATTCAAACTCCAGCTCCCCTCCTTCATGATGGTCAGCGTTTAAAGTTTCAGAATCTCCGAAGCTCCCTTGAGGACTCGCACAGGAAGCAGCCGCGCATTCCATCTTACCAGCAGATTAACTGTGTGGACAGCATCTTTAGGTGAGACGTGTTGATTCGTTTTCAATAACAGCAGCTCTGAGACTAAATAACTTTTTTAGAAGTTTTGTTATTTTTTTGAGTACCAAACATGCTCTTTCGGGGGGTCACGGTGGGTTAGTGGTTAGCACGTTCGCCTCACACCTCCAGGGTTGGGGGTTCGATTCCCGCCTCCACCTTGTGTGTGTGGAGTTTGCATGTTCTCCCCGTGTCTCGGGGGTTTCCTCCGGGTACTCCGGTTTCCTCCCCCGGTCCAAAGACATGCATGGTAGGTTGATTGGCATCTCTGGAAAATTATCCATAATGTGTGAGTGAATGAGAGTGTGTGTGTGTGCCCTGTGATGGGTTGGCACTCCGTCCAGGGTGTATCCTGCCTTGATGCCCGATGACGCCTGAGATAGGCACAGGCTCCCCGTGACCCGAGGTAGTTCGGATAAGCGGTAGAAGATGAATGAATGAAAGTGTATATAGATATTTTCAGACGTCTCCTTCACTTCCTGCAGGTACTTGGAGAGCTGTAGTGGCCCGGCCATGAAGCGGAAAAGCGAATCCTTATCCATCGCTACCTCGTCTTCTTCTACCACTTCGGAGGAAGACAAGACCGCTGCGGCTCCGCCGGAGGACAGAACTAATGCCAAGGGTAAAGAGCTGTGTGTTTAACAGCAGGAGCTGCGTGTCATTTTTTTTGTAATAATGTCACTGTGTGTGTTACTAATGCATCTCTTTCCCTTTAGAGGCAGCCATGGAAGCGAGTGCTGGTCAGGAGAGCCAGGTTTCAGCCGGATCCGCGGTGACCATCGCACACACGACAGCAGCTGTTGTCGGAGCTCCGCTGACTGACATCACTATGTCTACTAAAGCTATGAGTGTGGTGTCGTTGACCAGCCAGTGCAGCTACAGCAGCACCATCGTGCACGTTCCCCAGCCTGAATCTGGTTAGTAGCCATAAAAGTGAACTCAATCTGAGTTACTAAACACACACGGACTTGCTCATTGTTTTCTCTGTCTGTGGCGGCTCTAGAGGACGCACCGATGGGAAGCGAACTGGCTGACCCGGCTCCGGCACCGTCGCGCCCGGCCGCCGGCTCCTCCACCACGACTCCTGAGGAGTTTCACCTCGTGGGCCTGACAAAGGAGGTGCTGTCTGCACACACACAGAAAGAGGAGCAGGAGTACGTGGACCGCTTCAGGCATCGCATCCTGGAGAGCCCATATAGCTCATACCTCCAACAGGACAACAGCAGCATGGCGCACTCCAACCACAGAGGTGTTTAGATATCCATCATTTATTTTTACATGAACGTCGACTGTTATTGAATTACTGGAAAAAATGTAATAATCCAACCCTTACGTGCGTTGACCAATCAAATCAAAGCTTGGAGAAATGTTTCTCCTGATGTTCATGAACATTTTAGAAAATATTTTGCTTTAAAAGTAAGAAAGTCTTTTAATTATTATTTAATTATTTAGCTTGCTAGTATGTAAATACTAAGTAATGTTTTTAAGAAATCACACTAACTTTGCACTGATGTGTCTTTTGTCTCGTAGGTGATTGCGCCATAAGGCCCCTGAGCACAAGAGATTGGAACAGATCCCATTCAGGCAAACCCAGACACAAGCGTGCAAAGCCTCAAGCCTCGTCCGACAGCGACGGCTCACGGCCTGGACACTTCCTGCCGATAACTACGTCTGCACCTAATAACTCCTCATCCGAATCTTCCAACCCCAAACCCAACGTTTTTTCACCAATGCTGATGCCTGTTCAGCCACCTTATTACCCCGTCCCACCTCAACCTATTGCCATGCAGCCACCTGGCGTTTCTGTGGTGGTACAACCTGAACACACGCAGCCGTTAATGCAAGTCATGAATCCTTTCATGTCCCCCGTCATGGCCGTCATCATGCCCTATCCTGCCAGTTACACCATCTATCCCCAGGCAGTACCAGGCATGGCAGGTGTACCAGGTGTGAATCCATGTGGATTAGTGCCTCCACCGGCTCCTCAGCCTTCCTTTATGTCTCTGATGGAGAATCCACCCGCTCACAATGGCCCAAGCTTAATGCCTTCGTCCTCTGGAGCGTTCCTGTCTTCACCGATCTCGTCCGCGTGGCAGGAAGACGACATGGATGGCGCTCAGCCCACAGCACTGTTTTCCAGTTCCAGGTCCAGCAGTCCGCTACAGCTCAACCTGCTGCAGGAGGAACTGCCCAAGCCGAACGCCTCGCAGGACGACACGGGCCGAGCCGAAAGCCTGCGCGAGCAGCATAACAAGGTGAATAGACTTCTTTGTGGTAGAAAGCCGTGTTTAACGATGGAGTCTACGACTGTTTATGACTCTCTGCTGTCTGTTATTACCTTTAATATTTTAAGGAGGACGCTCCCAGCGATTCAGGGAATCAGGATGCTCGGTCCACCTCTAGCGTGCTGCTGGACCTGCTGCTGCACGAGGACGCTCGCTCCGGAACCGGCTCCAATGCCTCGGGTAGCGGATCTGGAGAGTCCGGGGCTTCTCTGGTTTCGGGTTCGGGTCTGGGCTCCAACGGTACCTCCACAAGCCATACAGGTACAATCAAGGTCTACGATTTGGGGCCGTGGCTTAAAGGGAAATCGCTGAACTTGACGACTTAGTGCTGTTTATTTTGGTCTAGCTTTTAGTTGTGCTTATTTTGACTGACCCAAAATTTCTGATCCAAAAGGCAGCAGCAGCAACAGCAGCAAGTACTTTGCCAGCAATGACTCTTCAGACACGTCCCGTAAGACCAGGAAGAACCAGGACGCGCCGGAGCGTTCCAGCTTCGACAAGCGTGTAGAGGACTCCCTGTGGACCATGATCCAGTGCACGCCAGAGCCGGTCATGATGACCTATCAGATCTATCCCAGGTACCCAAGCTCAGGCAGGCATGTAGGTTGTGTCTCCATCAGCTGGAGCACCCTGTCATTCCTGTAAGAACATGATAGGAACATTACTGTCTGGGTCATCTCTGTCCACAGGGGAAAGTGTTTAGCGCGACCAGTCACACTCGCCGAGGTAGTTCTCTCCATGGTAGTTGTCTCATTGCACTGTCCACCCTGTTTCCCCTGAGGTAGGTGAATCTAGGTGACGGTTTACAATGAGACCACCGCTAATCAGCTGGCTGAGGTGACTTACGTAGCACAGTTTGTGGATGGAGATATAGACTGACTGAAGATGAAGCTCACTGAGCACCTTCCTTTTCTGACTCTAAGCTGGAAGTTGAATCTGAATATTTACCTTGTGCAGGAAAAAAGTGTGTGTTTGTTTAGGGATGAGTGTGTGTGCGCGTGTGTGTGTGTGACCATGGGCATTGTTTTATGTGTCTACACCTGTGTACAGGGACCAGGCACAGGTTCTGAAGGAGGACCGTGAGAAGCTGCTCCTCCTGCAGCCCATGCAGCCGTGGTTCACTCAGGAGCAGAAGGAGGAGCTGGCTGAGGTTCATTCCTGGATCCAGTATCGCAGTGTACCAGAGGAGATAAACACACATGTAAGAAAGTCCATTAACATTTACATACAGTATGAGTGTCTGACTCGATAGAACACATTTCGTTTGTGACAAAAGTAATGACACCCTTTAATTTGAGAGTTTGTTTGGGTGTGAGGGTGTGGGTGTGTGTGTATATATGTGTGTTTGTGTGTGTGTGTATGTGTCTGTGTATGTCTGTGTGTGTGTGTCTGTGTGAGTGGGTGTAGGTGTGTGTGTGGGTGTGTGTAGGTGTGGGTGTGTGTGTATATATGTGTGTTTGTGTGTGTGTGTGTGTATGTGTCTGTGTATGTCTGTGTGTGTGTGTCTGTGTGAGTGGGTGTAGGTGTGTGTGTGGGTGTGTGTAGGTGTGGGTGTGTGTGTATATATGTGTGTATGTGTCTGTGTGTGTCTGTGTGAGTGGGTGTAGGTGTGTGTGTGTAGCTGTGGGTGTATGTGTCTGTGTGTGTGTATATATATGCGTGTGTGTATGTCTGTGTGTGTCTGTGTGTGTATGTGTGTGTGTGTTTGTATGTGTGTGTGTCTGTGTGAGTGGGTGTGTGTGTGGGTGTGTGAGTATATGTATGTGTGCGCTTGTGTGTGTGTGTTTGTGGGTGTGTGTGTTTGTGGGTGTGTGTGTGTGTGTGAATGTGTTTGTGTGTGTTTGTGGGTGTGTGTTTGTGTGTGTGTGTGTGAGTGTGTGTGTTTGTGGGTGTGAATGTGTATGTGTGTGTTTGTGGGTGTGTGTTTGTGTGTGTTTGTGGGTGTGTGTGAATGTGTATGTGTGTGTTTGTGGGTGTGTGTTTGTGTATGTTTGTGGGTGTGTGTGTGTGAGTGTGTGTGTTTGTGTTGGTGTGTGTGTGAATGTGTGTGTGTGTGTGTGTGAGTGTGAATGTGTGTGTGTGTGTGTGTGGGTGTGAGTGTGAGTGTGTGTGTGTGTGTGGCCTAACCCTAACCCTGACAAAATGGATTTTTTAATAACGGTTATTTTCACAGAGCAAATAAACGTGTGTTGTACGTGTTTCAGGGATGTCTGAGCTGTAACCCCACTACTATGGAAGCGAGTGTCACGGCGACACACAGTCCCAGTCTGCCGACACCAGACAGCTCGTCCGCTCAGGACTGTCCCACAGAGGACATCAACCACGTCTCTGACACCTGAAGCGGCTTCTCTTAGCACTTCCAGTCGAAAAACTTTTCACTGAGCTGGACCATCATTACACATCACCCGGTCACCGTAAGGGGAGGGGCAGGATAGAGGCGGAGCTTGTGCCATGAGAGACTGACCTTTGTTGGTGTTGAACATTGGAACCACTCAACTGTGAATGTTGTGTAATTTATATCAGTATTGATTTCTTCTATTCTTACGGTTTGGGTTTCACTGTGTTTATATGAAGACTCCGAGCGGTCGGTGTTTGATCGGTGTGTTTATCCTGAGGAACATAAATGAGCACCTTGTCAACTAAAATCTAATTGCACTGTATATCGATGCTCTAAGCTGTGATTTATATTTTTATTCTTTTGTCTGTTGTCTTTATTCCGATCGGCGGTATGTAAATGATGTCCTGAGTGTTTGCCCTTAAAATGCACCAGACGTTCTTACACACTTTCTCGCTGCTGCGTTCAGTATTTGATAGACTTTCTATGTTGAAGATCAGCTCATTCGTGTCTCGCGTGGGTTCCTTTCGCACGGCTTTTCCGCTCTACGCGCCGTCATTATTTCTTAAGCGTTATTATTAATTTTCTGCCACATTTTAAAATAAATATGACATGCGTATAAATATGCGTATGTGGTTCACATTAAAGGTGGGGTCTCCGATGTTTGAAAGCCAATGTTGACACATAAAATCACCAAAACAAACACGCCCCTAACCCAAATGGGTCCCACCCCTGTATTGATAGCTCCGCCCACACATACATACGTAACCCAGGCGACTAATGGAAAGAAACGTGTCTTTATCATAGCTGAAGGGAAGAACAATACGATTGCAGATAAAAATACTGGAAAAAAGCGCCTCGGCGTCTTAAGTAAAGTCGGTCACATATTCACAGATTGGAGTTTCCCGAGTCAATAACTCCTGAGCTAAACACTGTTACTACACAAAACACGGTTGTAGCTGCGTCTCTACATTACTACGATAGAAAAGAGGTGTTATTTGTGTAGTAACAGCGTTTAGCTCAGGAGTTATTGACTCAGGAAACTCCAATCTGTGAATATGTGACCAACTTCCTGCTCCTTCAGTTCTCTCCAGCGCTGGAAAGCTGATCCTATATTAACACGTCCTACTTCTTACCTTATCGTAAGTCTTTCTTCTCTTTCTTTCTTTGTTTTTATCCTCCATGTCAATGTTAAAACCGCTTTCTGCTGATGTCACACATGCGCACTGAACACTCTCCGCCCATTTTGACAAGACACGCCCCTTTCTGCTAATATCACACATTCACACTGAACATTCTCTCCGCCCATATTGACAAGCCCCGCCCCTTTCTGCTCATTGGCTACACGTTTGTTTTGTTTTTTGTTTAGTATTCGGCCCGACTCGGTTTTCTGAAGCATTTCTCAAAAATCGGAGACCCCACCTTTAAGCTCTTTAGGTTTTAAAGTTCTACATTAAGGAATAAACAGTTCTTCCTCCCTGACGTACGCTCACACTGAGAATTCTTTTTTTTTTTTAATAAAGGTTATTTTACATCTAATTTCTGCTTTAATCCCCAACTCAGGTCCTTTTTTTTTTAATCCTTTAAAGAGTAGAGAAAGCGTCCAAAGTGAAAAGAATAAAAAGTCGAAGAATAAAATATTAAACCGGGAGCGTTTTACTGACGTTTTTTTTGTTCTCGACGTTCAGTTTAATGTTCGTGACGTCGTCCAGAAAATTATCGAGTACCTGTCATATACGGACGACGTGCGGCCCACGTGAGATTTAAAGCCAGCACTTTAACTAATCGATTTAATTTAATCTTTTGCAGCCAATCAATAAAAATCCAGCAAACCGTTCACAGAACCGTTGCCTCGTTACCACCATGTCGTGACCTGACCTGCTCCTCAGCACTTTTATTTATTAACATTATGCCAAAAGAATTTGCGTGTAGTGTGAATCTAGTCAGATTTGATCATTTGATGATTTGTTGCTAACGCTGTAATACGGCCTTGCTGTCGAAAGTGTAAAATCAGACGGCTCGGATCGGCTCGGGACTTTGAAGGACGAACCGTCGAGCACAAAACGATGTTATTTTACGTTCTCGTGGACAGAAAAACAGGGTGTTTTTGTACAGTTTTTAGCCACAATGTATGTACATAACATGCTATGTATTTTGCAAAAAAAAAAAAAAAGGATAAAAACAATAAAAATCCTGAATTTTTTTGTTTTGATTTCAGGGAAGGATTTTGTGATACCTCGAGTGAATTCTAAATTAAAGAATACTAAATAATGAATCCAAACACGTCGTCCTGCAAATAACTGATGTGTTTTAAACAAATGTACACACGACAAAGAATGAGAGCAGACAGTTTTTGAAACGTAGATTTGTTTATATTGTTATACACACTATTTACTCTATTTACATCTGTGCCAAGGGTAGAGATACAAAATAAAGTAGCATCTGATAGTCTACTTATACACAGTCTTTACTAGGTCACTGTAAAGGCATGTGAGACAGCCTGTAAGCATGCATGTGTGTGTGTGTGTGTGTGTGTGTGTGTGTGTGTGTGTGTGTGTGTGTGTTTTCAGACACAGTATTTCCAGAAGCACTCCGAGTTTCCTCCACGCTTCCTGTATTGTTTTCTGCCACCCAGGAAACTGCTGAGTGGGTTTAGCCAGGGCTTTTCTATCAGAGTCTGTAAGACAAGATGAGAAAAGTGTGAGATCAGATATTTTATTTAAAAAAAAACAAAAACATAGAGTTTGTCACTAATAAAATGTACCTACCTCTTTCACCACCTGGTTGGGAACAAATGCAGCTGCTCTGAGAGCTGTTAAAAAAAGAGCAGAGGTGAAACGTCACGTTCACTTTCTCATGGAAACTGTCAATCAGACCCAAGTGCAGAATAACATGAAACATTGATTTGACAGGGGACGAATACGCAAGGGCAGGCGTGTGTGTGTGTGTGTGTGTGTGTGTGTGTGTGTGTGTGTGTGTGTGTGTGTATAAACAACTTGTTAAAAGAAACAAGTAAAGAAACATGACATTACACAAGCAATAACAAAGCACCTGCCCTGCTAGTGCCCCCTCTGCTGGTCAGACAGGGGATTGTCCCAGCAGTTCCTTACAGATACATTACTGTGATGCACAGAAACATCACATCAGTTAAACAGACCAAAATATTTTCCCCAAAACTATTTCAAACGGAAGTAATTATATATTTTGTAGAACCACGTCATGTAAATATCGTTGTCAGGAAAATTTATTATAATATTTATTATAAAATATATTAAATTATATAAAATTTATTATAATATTACACGCTACAATACAAGAATGATTTTGTATACAATATTTAAAAAGGCTGTAAAATTGACGTCAACAGCCGTAAATACGAGGATGTCGATTTAATACAATGATCGAGGAATGAGGTGTGATTTATTACATTTTTAATCCTGTACACTACAGTGATAACTGTATAATAATGAATGAATATAATAATGAATAATATAATGAATAATTAATAATATAAATGAATGCAATATCCATGACAATTTTTTGGGTTGTTTTTTGTTTCCTGTAATGAATGTTAGAGGGTTTTTTTAAGTGAAGGCAAAACAGGTGTAAAAATAAATAAATACAATTTCACCTTTTAGGTATTAATGATGTATTTAGGTGTAAATGGTGTATTTATGGTGCATTTAGGTGTTAATGGTGTATTTATGGTGCATTTAGGTGTTAATAGTGCATTTAGGTGTTAATGGAGTATTTATGGTGCATTTAGGTGTTAATAGTGCATTTAGGTGTTAATGGTGTATTTAGGTGTTAATGGTGCATTTATGGTGCATTTAGGTGTTAATGGTGCATTTAGTTGTTAAAAGTGCATGTAGGTATTAATGGTGTATTTATGTGTTAATGGTGCATTTAGGTGTTAAAGGTGCATTTAGGTGTTAATGGTGTATTTAGGTGTTAATGGATTATGCAGCCCTTGAGAAATATCCTGTAAGTGTTCATATTTTAAACTCGATTTGAACTTCAAGAGATTTTAAAGCTGCTTGTGTTTCAGTTTTGTGTGTAATTTACTAAACTGATTTCTACTCACACTCTACACGTGTATACAGAGGAACACAGATTGAGCACAATTAAGATTTAACGTGACCACCCAAGCCGGTGCAGATGTACACAGATGAGCATAAACATGGCGAGATCTCTGATAACGCTGGTAATAGCAGCTCACCTTCTCTGCTGTTGTCTCTTGTGTGGAAGGAAGGGAAGCCGATTCCTGCTGACCCCTGAGACACAAACGCCTCGGAGTAAGACATCTCATCTGGACTCATCGCCTGCTCCTCTTCTGAAACTAAGACACCTGTTTACTTTGTTAGGTACAACATAATGCATGTTCATCAGTGTGTGTGTGTGTGTGTGTGTGTGTGGCACTCACCAGGCCTTGTGTAGGACATTCCAGCCAGCTGTGTTATTGGGTGTGTGAGAAGAGGCTCCAGAGTGGCGAGGAGCAGAGCGCAGGACAGGACCGCTTTACACAGCATCACTTCAGCTGATGATTCGCACTCTGTATCTTTCTCTGCTAACACACACCCGGTCTTATATACACCACACCACAAAGTGTCAGATCACCTGTCCGTCCCTAACACACACACACACACACACACCCTCCGCTCTTTTTTTTTATCTCGCCATGTGTCACTGCTGGATCCCGGTGCACACTGTAAATCCAGCGGCGCATGTGAGTGAATAGAGTAATAAAAACGGGGCGTGTGCGTCTCTGCACCCGTCAGGACGTTCAGCCTCGCTCATAAATCCGTCGAGCTCAGGTGTGAATGCGTGCCGTGTGTATCAGGAGTGGGACGGACTGTGGGTCGGCAGATTGCCCACTTAATTAATTTCCTTAAGAGCCTGGGGAGGTTTATAGGTTGTGATGGGAGCAGCACTCCATCAGCCGTGAGCTCTGAAGCCTCAGAAGGTCAGTTACGGTGACGAGAGGAAGTTTCATTTTCTTAACGAGAGCAAAGAAGCTGTGTGAGATCTGCACCTGTGGCCTTCTCTGTCTATCATATAACTGTTTGATGCACAATTTACACCTAAATTAACCCATAAAGTGTCCTGGAGAACCTTCCCAAATCTTTCAGCATTTCCAGTGTGTCTAATGTGTAAAATAAATCAGATTCACCGTTTTATGTATTAAAAAAAAAAAAAAAAAAAAAAAAAAAGAACTTTCCCTTGTACATACGCTCACAAATGTGCACGTGATGGTCCAGTGGTCAAGGCGCTGGGTTCCTAATCAGAAGGTCGGGGTTCAAGCCCACAAGCTGCTGACACATCTACGTTGGGTCCTTGATCAAGGCCCTTAACCTCACCTGCTCCAGGGGCACCGCACAATGCCTGACCCTGCGCTCTGACCCCAGGCTCATAATAGCCTGGGATATGGTTAGAGAGTCTGACTCCTAACCCTAAGGTTGTGGGTTTGAGTCTCGGGCCGGCAATACCACGACTGAGGTCCTTGAGTAAGGCACCGAACCCCCCCAACTGCTCCCCATAAATGGCTGCCCACTGCTCCAGGTGTGTGTTCACGGTGTGTGTGTGTGTGTTCACTTTGGATGGGAACAAATTCTGAGCATGGGTCACCGCACTTAGCTGTATGTCACGTCACACACTGGAATGTCACTTAAACAGTGTACCATTAAAAAGCTTATTTTTCACTCATCGGGGCATAAATGCAGAGTAATGAAGTTTTAAAAATAAACTACATGCATGTCAAATATTACTTTTTTCCTTTTTTTTTTCTTGTTTTTTCTGGATCAGATCAAAATCATCTCTAGTTTAAACAGAAATAATGTTTTGAACTTATTCTATTTTTTTATTTATTATTTTTTTTACTAATTCTAACTCATTCATTTACAGTTAACCCTTTATCCTGGGAATACTGGATGAACACACACCCCGGATGTCCTGCCAGTCCTCAGTCCTTTAACCTTTTTTTATTTTTTTTAATCTCCAGGATTTATAAACTTTTTTTCCTCTACATTGGTCTCCAGAGGCTGAACGTCATCCATAATCAGAATAACTCTGTGTACGCTACACTGCGTCTCAGAGCTGCTGGATTACTCACAGTCTGTCACTTGTCACTTTTAAATATACGACCCTACCAAAGGTTTAAGTGATTCACAACCTTTGGCCGCTTTAATATCGGCAGACGGGAGCTGTAAACGGGAATTTATGTCCTGTCCGTGTAGCAGGCATCAAATCTGAGGCATAAACATCAGCCCACAGTTACTGTGCATGTGCATTCGCTTCACAACCGGTAATAACAGTGACACCGATTTTACACAAGCACACACACTCATATACTTTCTTCTGTATGTGTAGGTTAAAAAAAGTACTTCACATGGTGTATAAAGTGTATCTGTGCTACAAATAAAGAAGCATGAGTCATTTAAAACACTCATTTCTTATTTATCCAGCTTTGTTTTTTTCATCTATGAAATAATATCTCTGAGCACTTTAGGAACTATTAGCAACTGTATGTACTAAGACTTGGTAGGGTCTGACTTTCCTCTCAAAACAGCTCTAGTTCTTCACGACATGAAATGTTTCTCCTTTGAGATTCTGCTCCATGTTGAGTTGATCATATCACACAGTTCCTGTAGATAGTTTCAGGAGCTCTTTGGTCACTACGTCCCAAAGCTGCTGTACAGGATTCAGATCCGGTGACTGAAAGCTCCCAACGTTGTCTCATTTCACTATGAACTGCATCAGCTACATATCGTTGAAATGACATTAAAATGGCTTGACTTGCTGAAGAACACCGACCTCATCGTCTTGATCATGACGATAGTTTTTTTGTGACAAACGTTTACTTTGTGACTTGCTGCATTGTTCAATTCAAATACAAAAGGTTATTATAAAATGGGGGACACGGTGGCTTAGTGGTTAGCACGTTCGCCTCACACCTCCAGGGTTGGGGGTTCGATTCCCACCTCCACCTTGTGTGTGTGGCGTTTGCATGTTCTCCCCGGGCCTCGGGGGTTTCCTCCGGGTACTCCGGTTTCCTCCCCCGGTCCAAAGACATGCATGGTAGATTGATTGGCATCTCTGGAAAATTGTCCGTAGTGTGTGAGTGCGTGAGTGAATGAGAGTGTGTGTGTGCCCTGCGACGGGTTGGCACTCCGTCCAGGGTGTATCCTGCCTTGATGCCCGATGACGCCTGAGATAGGCACAGGCTCCCCGTGACCCGAGGTAGTTCGGATAAGCGGTAGAAAATGAGAAAGTGATGAGGTTATTATAAATATATTTAAATGTGTTTGTATTTATCCCCAATGAACAAGTCTGAGGTGACTCAGGTGACTGTGGGGAGGAAAAACTCCCTTGAATGGTAAATGAAGAAACCTTGAGAGGAACCAGACTCAATGGTGAACCTCATCCTCATATGGGTGACACTGGAGGGTGTGATTGTGATTATAAATATACAGTCTGATAAATGTTGTATTGATGAAGAGGTTGTTGTCCTCAAAGACCACATGGAGTTGGCGTCTCCTCTTTAGTATCGCAGAGTCTAACTGGAGCTGGAACATCTCCAGATGTCTCAGGATCCTCACAGAGTCGATCCATCTCAGTAAAGGTCCAAAATCTTCATGGCACAGAAGATAATCGGAGCTGGTACAATTTCTGGATGCCTCGGGATGCATTATCATCATCATGCTGGATGTAGACGTTAGAAGACAAGTAAAATATTCTATTTTTATCTAATATTAATTTTATATTATTTTATATTAGAGGAAATGTGCAGTAATCATTCGCTTTAAAGAATTTTATTTCTTTATTTCTTATTTTTTTATTATGCATTTCATTTGCATTTTGTCATGTTATTGTTAAATATTGTTTACGGTGTCAGTCATTACATTATAAATATTTTAAAGGGAATTAACTGCTAATTATTTTGCATGAAAGTGTTTATTTTTAGAGCAAAATTTATAATGAATCTATTTGAAGATTTTTTTTTTAAAGCATGATGTTTTATTTGTGTTATTTGTGTTTTATTTCATGGGGAGTCAATATTTTGATAGATATTATAATTTTAAATATTGTTGAACATCTAAAATATAACTGTTGAAGTTCCAGCAAAGATTGTAGAATGTAGAGTGTGTAAAAATCAGAGGTTGTAGTGAGCAGCATTCAATTTCTCTAATGACCAGCAGGTGGCGCGCATGCGCAGAGAGAGAGAGAGTGTGTGTGTGTGTGTATGATTACACTCTTGTCCATTGCTTTTAGTAACAACTGGTAGAAACAAAAACGCAAACGATTCTATCTTTATCTCCGGTGTGATTTTTTATTTTTTATTTTTTACCCGAATTCTTTTTTATTTGTATACCAGGTGTGTGTGTGTGTGTGTGTGTGTGTGTGTGTGTGTGTGTGTGTGTGTGGGGCTGAGCGCGTGCTTTGTCTTTACTGTATTTCTGAAAGTTTTTGTGCCCAAATCTCAGAAATCACGACTTGATTCGAGGAGAAACGAAAACCTGAAAGAGACAGAAATCTTCTGTAGAAGGTAAAAAAATATATTTCTAATGTTTTACAAATTAAAACCTTCACTTGTCATTGTTAGTGCACGTGACCTCATTTTAATCACTTATATCATTTAATGTTAATATGAAATCTTTCTTTCTTTCTTTCTTTCTTTCTTGTTTGCTTTCTTTCCTTGTTTATTTATCACTTCTCTATCCTCAGTTTATTCTAATACACAAATTATTTACAACTGTCTGTCTGTCTGTCTGTCTGTCTGTCTGTCTGAGTATCTACACTGTATACAGTTTTCCTGATGCTCTGCACAATGGAGATGTGATTGATCCTGTATACAGTCATGTCACAGATTGATAAATCTCACCTTCCGCACGTCTACGACGGTGAGAATCTCCATATTCATTATTATTTTTCCACTAAAGGTTTGAAATGTTGACATTTATCTATCATGAAACACCACATAGGCTTCATACTGCTTTATTACACACAGTTTTTAAGTGA
>NC_083481.1:2150000-2155000 GCF_030014155.1 Tachysurus vachellii | reverse complement strand
GGAGATCAGGTAACAAACTAACTGTTACATTAAAGGTGCAGTCAGTGAGTCTTTTAAAGTTTTATTTAAGTGTGCTACATGTAGATCCATTTACCTGTCATAACTTTGTGTGTGTGTGTCAGAGTGCTTGGTGCTGTTTGGATTAAAGGGGCGGTCAGCGATTTTAAAACTTTATAAAGAAATATTTTTGTAATATTTTGGTAACAGATTCTGCAGGGTGTCAATAAACATATCTGCTCATGAGAGAAGCTCAGGGTTTTAAAGCATCTTAAATGAGAAAAATAAAAACAAACGAACGATGAAGTCTTACCGATCAGGACAAGGAGAGTTGGAAAGAAAGAAATACTGTTAAAGCTGCAGTCAGTGTTTTTCTGAATCTTAAACAGCTCGTCCTTTGAGTGGCACACGAATGCTAGGTTATAACACAATCATAAAGTCATGGAAATGGTTGTTTGTGGGTGTGTCTAAAATGACTGACTGCACCTTTAATTACAATTCCTGATTGCTGATGACTATCTGAACACTTTTAGAAGTCGTTTCCGTCTGTACGTCTCGTTTGTAGGGAGGAGCAAGACTGCGAGTACGCGAGAATGATTCAGGAAGAGCTGCGGCGATGTGACGAAGAAGATCAGAGGAGGGAGGAAGAGGACGAGGTACCGTTCGGTTCTTTACGTCTTAGAGCAGTGTGTGTGTGTGTGTTCTGTCGAGGCTTTGTGCTCTCACACGACACTCGCTCTCCCACAGTCCACACATTTCTCTCACGTTTAAGCTCATTATAGCGCACTTGGACAGAGCGGGCACTTGTTCACAACAGTAAAGAGATCATGGATGGAAAAGGAAAATCAGCACGAGAGAAAGAGGCTCCTGTTTTCAGGCCCTGCAGAACACTTCACAGAGCCTCAAGTGCTTCTTTATTTCTTTGCTCCTTCAGCACTCGCTAAAACTCAAACTTTAAAAATGGCAGTTTTGTTGTTGACGAGCTTGAGACTGCACTTTTGGGCTTCGTGACTGTCTCCATAGCAACGCATGCATATTTATTTTCAGCACCGTGTCGTGAGAAGGTCGGTTTAGACGTGAACGGCGAGGGAGGATATTGAGTGCTGATGTTCACAAACGTTAAAGGAATTGTTTGGCTAAAAACCTTTTGATATTACGTTGTTTGTGTATTTATTTTGGGGGCACGGTGGCTTAGTGGTTAGCACGTTCGCCTCACAACTCCAGGGTTGGGGTTTCGATTCCCGCCTCCACCTTGTGTGTGTGGAGTTTGCATGTTCTCCCCGTGCCTCGGGGGTTTCCTCCGGGTACTCCGGTTTCCTCCCCCGGTCCAAAGACATGCATGGTAGGTTGATTGGCATCTCTGGAATATTGTCCGTAGTGTGTGATTGCGTGAGTGAATGAGAGAGAGTGTGTGTGTGTGTGCCCTGTGATGGGTTGGCACTCCGTCCAGGGTGTATCCTGCCTTGATGCCCGATGCTCCCCGTGACCCGAGGTAGTTTGGATAAGCGGTAGAAGATGAGTGAGTGAGTGTATTTATTTTCATTGTAGTAACAGCGTTAGTGTAGCTTAACGCACCAAGACACGTTCTCCATACCGCAGGTCATGTTGGTCAGCTTGACTTACACGCACATGCTATAAATTCAGTTAGCGCTTTACATTCACTCACTCATCTTCTACCGCTTATCCGAACTACCTCGGGTCACGGGGAGCCTGTCTCAGGCGTCATCGGGCATCAAGGCAGGATACACCCTGGATGGAGTGCCAACCCATCGCAGGGCACACACACACTCTCATTCACTCACGCACTCACACAGTACGGACAATTTTCCAGAGATGCCAATCAACCTACCATGCATGTATTTGGACCGGAGGAGGAAACCGGAGTACCCGGAGGAAACCCCCGAGGCACGGGGAGAACATGCAAACTCCACACACACAAGGTGGAGGCGGGAATCGAACCCCAAACCCTGGAGGTGTGAGGCGAAAGTGCTAACCACCAGCGCTTTACATGAATAGCTAAAATCTCTACAAGAGTATTTAAATTAAACGTAATTCAGAAGTTTTATACAGACCGTAGATACGTCTTGTTTTTTTGCAGAGGTGTATTAGACTACTTTAGATTCTCTTTATAAAAACAGTACTTTTAGTAAAGTGTGTTTACTCGGACGCCATCTTGGCACCGCCGATGCACCCGGGCAGTTATCTCTGGTATTTCTGTGAGAGAGCCTTAAAAAAATTTAACCCAGATGTGTCTTTATTAAACAAATATTCATATTTATTTTCTTATGTTATTACCACTGTTTGTGTGTTTTCTCCATATGTAATGGAGCAAAGCTTCATATAAATGGCATCAAAAATCACTTTATTTAATCGCTTTATTTTTCTACGTAACGTCTCTGTACGTAAAGAGGGACGTACCTGAGGCCATAAGATTAAGACATCATGGATTTCTTTCCATTTTTGTGCACCAGACAGTAAACGAGAGCTGATTGCAGATAGGAACTACGGTTGTGAATGTGGAACTGAGGAACGGTCGCACATCAGGAGTCATTCGAGCCGGTCGTTTCTTCAAACCTAAAGTACAGAGACTTTAGGAAATCTCTGCAGCGATGTCTCTGAAAAAAAGACTCAATACACTGTGAGAATGAATCATTCCCAGTGATTGTGAAACCCCTGGTGTTGACTTATTCAATCCAATCTGGTCAGAAGGCCACGTAAGCTACCTGACGCCGTGTTCACACTGGAGTGTATTACAGCAGGGAACGATGTGTACACTGAGAACACAAACTCATTTACAACGAATCAATGAATCAATGAATCAATGAATCACATACACTAGTTGGAGTTATTGTCCTTCCTGATAGTGGTCTCAATAGGGCGAGTCAGGCTTTAAAGAAAAAAAAGGAAATAAATTACAGGCTTCCGCTCGGCTTTGGTTTGTCTCATTGTTTGTGTTTGAAGAACCGAAGCTCTCGGAATAAAGCTTTTATCAGACTGTGCTTTAGAGAGAAAGCCTCCAGCATCGCTATGTCAATTATTTAAGCAAGATGTCACTGTGTAAGTCACTGTAGCTGTTGACAAAGGGACGCCTGTGTGTGAGTGTGTATGTGAGTGTGTGTGTGTGTATGTGAGTGTGTGTATGTGAGTGTGTGTATGTGAGTGTGTGTGTGTATGTGAGTGTGTGTGTGTATGTGAGTGTGTGTGTGTATGTGAGTGTGTGTGTGTATGTGAGTGTGTGTGTGTGTGTGTGTGTGTGTGTGTGTGTGAGTGTGTGTATGTGAGTGTGTGTGTGTGAGTGTGTGTGTGTGTGTGAGTGTGTGTGTGTGTATGTGAGTGTGTGTGTGTGTATGTGAGTGTGTCTGTATGTGAGTGTGTGTGTGTGTATATGTGAGTGTGTCTGTATGTGAGTGTGTGTGTGTATGTGAGTGTGTGTGTGTGTGTGTATGTAAGTGTGTGTGTGTGTGTATGTGAGTGTGTGTGTGTATGTGAGTGTGTGTGTGTGTGTGAGTGTGTGTGTGAGTGTGTGTGTGTGTGTGTGTATGTGAGTGTGTGTGTGTATGTGAGTGAAAGACCCAACTCCTGGCTGAGAAACAAAATGAGGCTTTTCAATGCCTCCTTTCTCCACACATGCCACCTGGTTTATTATTACTCGTGAAGTGTGTGTGTGTGTGTGTGTGTGTGTGTTGTGTGTTTTGTGTGTGTGTGTGTGTGTGGGGGGGGTGTTGCATCAGGAGGCTGTGGGTGGGTCTGCAACCCCTCTAAGTAACTGCTAGCTGTATACAGATGAATTTTACCATGTCAGAGTGAACGCTTTGTTAGACCATGTGAAATATCTCACTGAGGTGACGATGAGGACTGAAGAGCGTCAGAAAGCCGTAAACAGAACGGTTCGGTCGAGAGAGGAAGAAAAAACTTAATACAAAAGTTGTTCCTTTTTTTTTTTTTTTTTTTTTTTACAGCTAAAACATTACAGCTTATCGAAAGTCTCGCCCCACTGAGACCGGTGTATTTGAATGTTCCTCGTTAACGTGTAATGACTTCACACCGTAAAAACACGTTGGGGTTTATTTCAGTTCAAACAGCTTCAGACTCTCGAGCTGTTTGCTGTGAGCTCTTCAGTTAGGTTCAGGCAGAAAACCGCTGCCATACAAGATGGAACAGAAAAGCTCCACCTTAAAGAAAGGAAAGTTGGAGAAGAGGGTAAGAAGATAGAAAGTGTTTAGGCTGACAGGAAAAACAAACAGCAGGAGGCTTTAAAAGGTCTTTGGAGATGATCTTGGAGATCACTTTTTTATCTTTACATACACTTTTATACTGGAACATTTGTAAATAAAAGTTTCTTGTTAGTTTTATTGAATTAATTAAAGTGTACAAACTTCTGCACACAGCTTTATATACCGTAATACTAAACTAAGCCTTAACATTTGTACGCATCTAAAAACAGTGTTCGAAAAACGTCCATTTTTAGAGTAACCTTTAGCGCCCCCTGCTGGCAAGAGACCACTTTACCTGAAATCTAACAGAACCCATTTACCATTTTGAAATGATAAACTCTACATAAGCTGAACTTTAATTCAGCTCACTGGTTGTTATAAAATTTACCAGTTAATAACTGCAGTATTTATGTGTTATAATATATAAATATATAAGTAATTATTAATAACCTGTGTGGTCTGAGCTCAATGAGAATGTGTGTGTGTGTGCCCTGCGATGGGTTGGCACTCCGTCCAGGGTGTATCCTGCCTCGATGCCCGATGACGCCTGAGATATGCACAGGCTCCCCGTGACCCGAGGTAGTTCGGATAAGTGGTAGAAGATGAGAGTGAGTGAATGATTGGTCTGAGCTCTGCCTCTTTCTGAGAATCTGAGAACCCTTCTGTTGTTTCCTCAAGATGTCAATGTCCATTAAACCAACACTAAACCTCCATTAAACCAACACTAAACCTCCATTAAACCAACACTAAACCTCCATTAAACCAACACTAAACCTCTATTAAACCAAC
>NC_083481.1:2032500-2145000 GCF_030014155.1 Tachysurus vachellii | reverse complement strand
GTGTGTGTGTGTGCCCTGCGATGGGTTGGCACTCCGT
Source organism: Tachysurus vachellii (assembly GCF_030014155.1). Classification (NCBI taxonomy): domain Eukaryota; kingdom Metazoa; phylum Chordata; class Actinopteri; order Siluriformes; family Bagridae; genus Tachysurus; species Tachysurus vachellii. Next base: position 2,144,963 of record NC_083481.1, on the reverse strand, counting down.
CCAGGGTGTATCCTGCCTTGATGCCCGATGACGCCTGAGATAGGCACAGGCTCCCCGTGACCCGAGGTAGTTCGGATAAGCGGTAGAAGATGAGTGAATGAATTTTCCACAGAGGGATTTTTTCAATGGCAGTTCTCAAAAAACTGGGACGTAAGGGCTTCGGTAAGGGCTTCGAATACATCGGATAGAAAGAATATTATATTAACCTTAAAACCTTTTACATGACAAGAACATTCCTGGTTATTTTTCATTCATTTGTGTTGTACTGTTTTGATATTAGGAGAAATATCTTTGAATGCGTTTCTTTTTTAAATAAAAATGCTTGCTTGACTTTAAAGACTTTTTTATGTAGTACATAAAATAAAAAAAACACACAGCTAACGCCTTGGTGTATTTTGTGCATTTATACAATGCAATGTTTGTTTATGTATGTATGTATTTATTTATTTATTTATTTATTTCTTCACACAATTGCACTGTATGCTACGTACTCACAAAGTAAATTTCGCTGTTAGATCGTGTTGTAGTTTCACGTCAGCTCTGAATATAATGTTATTTTTAGACGGCGTTAACGCGACGCGGCGCTGCGACTGACACCATCTTCAGCTCTTTGTTTCTCATCACACGGAGGGAAATTCTTGCCACGTTGGATTGTTTAGATGTCAATCTGCGTCATTGTTCTAGATCTGCTTAGACAAGGATTGACTCCACCCACACACACACCCAAACACCCACACACACACACACACACACTGCTCCTTGAACGAGGTCACACTGCTTCTGCTACTTCCACCCACTCTTTGTGTCATTTTTAACTCCTATTAGTCATAGTAGGAACGAGGCATAATTTTGTTTAGAATAATAATAATCTTTATTTATTTAGCACCGCTTTTCTTTTTACATTGAATATGAAAATTGAAGTGCTTTACAATGCAAAGAAATATATAAATCAGGTCAAGAAATTGTCAGACAAACCTAATAATGTAAATAAATTAGAGTAGTGACAGAACAAAGAAAATAATTATAATAATAATAATAATAATAAAAATATATGCAAACTATCCTTTACAACATTTTTTTAGAGATAAGTTAATAATCCTGCACCAGGCAGATCCCAAAATCAATATGATCAAGCTGTGAAGAAAATAGAACTCTGTTTTATAAAAGAAATGAAAAAAATCAAATATATCGGTGTAGGAAGTGTCGTGTCAGACAACCAGCTCAAATGGTTTATCATCCAGGAGCAGAGACGAATTACTGCCGCGTTCCTCCTGCGGAAAACAGAAATTGCACTGCTCCAGTTCAGGTACCAGACTCTGCCGGGCTGAACACACACACACACACACACACACACAAAACACAACAGCTTGGTTAATCATTTATAAATGACTGTTAATCAAAATATTGACAGTTTGAAAACTCTTGGTTGTGTTATTTCCTAATACTCTGAAAATCTGAGTTTAAGTTGCAGTGAAATAGATAGACAGATAGATAGACAGAGACAGACATAGATAGATAGATAGATAGATAGATAGATAGATAGATAGACAGAGAAACAGATAGATAGATAGATAGATAGATAGATAGACATAGATAGATAGATAGATAGATAGATAGATAGATAGATAGATAGACAGACATAGATAGATAGATAGATAGATAGAGAGACAGAGAAACAGATAGATAGATAGATAGATAGATAGATAGATAGATAGATAGATAGATAGATAGATAGACAGATAGACAGACATAGATAGATAGATAGATAGATAGATAGATAGATAGATAGATAGAGAAACAGATAGATAGATAGATAGATAGATAGATAGATAGATAGACAGATAGACAGACATAGATAGATAGATAGATAGATAGACAGAGAAACAGATAGATAGATAGAGAAACAGATAGATAGACACTTTTACAGTCTCTGTTTTGTCACGTGGTGATTTATCAGTCCGTCACTCTGACATCTTTACATTTTTAACCCTTACCAGCTGGAGTTTCCTCAGGCCTGAGTGGCGTCTTCTCTGTCTTTTCCTTTTTAAAGTACATGGCAATGCACAGCGGCATTGCTGAAATGATGATCAAGCAGGCACAAATTATAGCCATGACCAGCTTCATCCCCGGATCTACAAAAAACCAGTCACAATCACATGATTATCTCCTAGCAAAGTACTGAAATAATTAACGAAGTGTCATTTTTTGTGTACAGGCACCTTTGCTGTCAGGGTTTGATGGAATCTCGTTCGGCACGGTGGGTTTTATTTCAGCACAGACGATGTCACTGACGGCCGTCCCCTCAGCCACGATCTGCTGATCCGCCGACGGACAGCTGAGGAGGCGTCACAGAACGGGTCACACAAATGACAGACATATCACACACAGAGATGGAAAAGCTTGTGTTTGAGGCTTGGCTTACCTGCTGCTCCACTTAATGCAGTGGTGATGTATCTGACTGTTGAATGTTCCTTCAGGACAAGGCTGACAATCTCCTGTCAATAAAGAAATGTAGGTTATTACTGCTATAGTCTTTCACAATGATATTTTTATTAGCAACAAACACACAGCGTGAAAAATTGTACCAGCGACATCTTGCACAAGCCGTAAACCCGCTCTTACTTCATATTTATTCACTTATTTAGTCAGGGTTTGACCTGAATCGAAAAGTGATCCGAAAGAGTTGTTCAAAAAACACTCGGTTCCTTGAATCGAATCGTTCAGTGTTTTTCATTGAATTTTGTCTCGAATTATGAGTCGATTTTTCCCTTTTTAGTTAATACAGTTTACTCTTGCAACCTAAGTTAAAATTCTTCTTCCATGTGAATGTAATATTTCACGAAACTGCCTTTAATACTGTCTCAGATTTAGAAAAATTCAGTAGGATGCTTTATAGACGATATAATGTTTATTACAGATACAGGCGAACTGAGCCAAATAATCCGACTCACTTGCCGCTCGTGACTAATTTCATCTCGTGATTAATTTCAAGCTTAAATTGAATTAAAGTCGCCTTTTCTATATTCTTAAACATAGTTTTTAGTAGATAGTGAATAGTTTTGTCTGTATGATGTCTGAGGTTTAGTGTTGAAGGAGAGGAAATTTGTATTTATAGAACTGAATCCCACCAGCGTCAACTAGCAAGTTTCATTAGCTAGCTAGTTTCATTAGCTAGCTAGTTTCATTAGCTAGCTAGTTTCATTAGCTAGCTAGTTTCATTAGCTAGCAAGTTTCATTAGCTAGCTAGTTTCATTAGCTAGCAAGTTTCATTAGCTAGCTAGTTTCATTAGCTAGCAAGTTTCATTAGCTGGCAAGTTTCATTAGCTAGCAAGTTTCATTAGCTGGCAAGTTTCATTAGCTAGCTAGTTTCATTAGCTAGCTAGTTTCAATTATCACGTCTCAAAACTACAAACTACAAACATTGTAAAGTGATATTCCAAGCCATAATGGGGTTAGACGATCAGCAAACAGCCAGAACTGGACTAATGCAAACTTGATAAGTAGGTAATGAACAACCGTCGCAACCGGAAAATCAAGACACGATTAAAGCATCACTGTCAAAAGAAAGAGCTGTTATAGATATTTACACTCTGTGTGTGTGTGTGTGTGTGTGTGTGTGTGTGTGTGTGTATAAGAGATAGGTTGGGAACAAGTGTGTGTGATCAGATTTGGTAATGTTTAACGAGTTGGTTCATTGAGTCGAATTATTGAGCCAACTTTTTTATATTGGTTGGTTATCGTTTTCCTTTTGAGCATCTGTAGAGTTTGACAGGTGTGTGTGTGTGTGTGTGTGTGTGTGTGTGTGTGTGTGTGTGTGTGTGAATAAGGCAAGATATAAGAATAGAAATAAATCTTTATAGAGGAATAACAATTTGAATTATTTATGCAGAGAAGGTAGATAGGTAGTAAGTAGAAGGTCGAGTTTATGCTACGGTTTCAGGGCTTTAGATCATTTTCTTTAAGCCATGAGTACTGTATAATACCCTCTTCCTTGCTTGGAGTTGAGTACAGTACTCAATTCTTATACAGTACATTTTATGTCCTTAGTCTTTTCTAGCTAAGATGTCTAGTGTTCACTGAAATCTAATCTTGGTGGAGGGATGTCCTGCCCAGCACTCCTTAGCTCAAGTTGGCACTTCTTTTGCTTTCATATCCTGTCCTTAGATAGCAGAGCATCTTCTCATATATTTTTTACTTCATATTTTCTGCGGTGAATCTCGAAATCTCAAAGTCGAAATGCCATTCAATTGAGTCAGCTGTCTCTCCATGATCAGTGACGTGACGTGACGTGACATACGGCTAAGTACGGTGACCCATACTCAGAATTCGTTCTCTGCATTTAACCCATCCAAAGTGCACACACACAGCAGTGAACACACACACACCGTAAACACACACCCGGAGCACTGGGCAGCCGTTTATGCTGCGGCGCCCAGGGAGCAGTTGGAGGGGTTCGGTGCCTTGCTCAAGGGCACCTCAGTCGTGGCCGGCCCGAGACTCGAACCCAAACCTTAGGGTTAGGAGACAGACTCTCTAACCATTAGGCCACGACTGCCCCAATAGTGTATTATTAGTAGCTGTCATGTACACGTGCCTGCTATCGATCGAACGGGAGCCAGTTAGCATTGGCATAACTGACAGGTGTGATTTTTGTCTTTGTAAAACTTTGCCACAATTTGGGTCTTTCTGCTGCTTCGAGATTCCTGAATACATTATGAACTGGGCCTGCCGACGCGGGAAACGGATCTGTACGCAGACGTATATGAACAAATCGGACAAAAGAAGCGTCCTCTACGAATGTTGCGGTGATGGGCAGGGCGTAATTGACGAAACATGACAAATAGAGAAACTTATGGTACTTTTTCTATCGTAGAAATCACTTTTTACTTTTTACGTTCTGCGTGAGGTTTTATGTTTCGTATTTTGACTAAATTCCAAATCAGGAAGCATATTTACACAAATATGCACATTATCTAAACCCCTGGTTTAATAAAACAAGAACAATCACTGGTGAAATCATGTCCAGGTTAGAGTAAAAAAGAAAAGAGCCGTTTGGGAGTCGAAAGAGTCGGATGACAAAATGATTCAATAAAATGTGATGAATCATATCACTGCCTCTCTCTTTTCACTGTTTGCCTGTTTCTTTCACTTTCTCATTACCTTCCTGTCCTGCTCGTTCTCTGTTCTCCTTTCTGCATGTTTCTTTGTCTGTGTGTTTCTGACAGAAGGTAATTAGGAAGTGACGAGTTACTCACTTTGCTCTGTAGGTTCTTCTCCTTTGCCACATTGCTGGACGCAGAAGGAGCAGGTTTCATCTCCACACTGAAATCCCTCAGCACACTCACACACTGTATCAGAGCTGGCAGTGCAGAACGTCTTCACCCTCAGTGGACCTGCAACAAACCAAATGTCTGAGTATTCAAGAATGCAGTGTGTGTGTGACTGAAAGCCGGGTGTGTGTGAGCGTGAGTTTTTTTTTGTTCGTACTTATGCATTCGGTGCATGTTTTGCAGGACACCGCATTGTTGATCCTGGTGTATGTTCCGTTCTCACACGGCGTGCACAGGACCTGCACGTTTGGACCACAATTATTCACCAGCCGGTTTCCTGCAGCAGGAAACAAGTGTATCAGATACTGCTGAGGTTCTCTGTGTGTGTGTGCGTGTGTGTGCGCGTGTGTATGTGTGATACTTTCACACTACACTTCTCACTTTTGTGAAACGTGCACTCAGGAAACTATTTCTTTCTTGCTTTCTGTCTGTTTTTCTTTTAATCTGCTCTCTCTCTCTCTCTCTCTCTCTCTCTCTCTCTCTCTCTCTCTCTCTCTCTCTCTCTCTCTCCCTCTCTTTCTCTCTTTCTCTCTTTCTTCCTCTAGTTCCATTTCTCTATTTCTTTCTTTCTCTCCATGTCTCTCTTTCCCCTCTGTGTGTCTGTCTGCTTTTTTTTTTTTGCTCTCTCATTATCTCCGTCTATATCTGTCTTTCTCTCTCTGTCTTTCTTTTTCTTTCCTTCTCAATGTCTGTTTCTCTGTCTGGTTGTAGGGTTCTAAATCTTATCACTTTCTCCCGCTCTCTTTCTTTGGTTTCTGCAGGTAACAGAAAAATAAATAATAAATGAGTAATAAATATTAATGTTGCAAAAAAAAAAACCCAGCAGTCTCTATGCATTAAAACAAATCAGCACAAAACGATACAAGACACACAGTAATTGATTCAGATGTAGTTACACACCGCATGTATTTTGTCATTGTCACTTACCTGGCTTACATCTCACACAGCAAAACTCACTGGAGGATGAAGAGTGAGTCCATTCATCACATCCTGGTTCCACCTCGTGTGATCCCATAAACAGAGACAGCGACAGCAACAGAGTCAGAAGCAGCCACATCACTCAGGGTGTATAAGACATGCACGACACACACACACGGTTAATGGTCAGAGTGGTTTAGAGCTCTGCACACAGTCTGAATTAAAGTATTAGAGTGTAGCGTTGTCACACATGATGTCACAGATGTAACTTCCCAAATGTCACGGTGATGCACACACTACCGTCACTCCCTCTATCTTATTATGCCACACACCCCACCAAGCCCCCACACACATGTGTGCTAAAGTCCACGTATATGAGTCAGTATTAAAATCTGCTTCAATATGTGAACACGTGTGTGTGTGTGTGTGTGTGTGTGTGTGTGTGTGTGTGTGTGTGTGTGTGTGTTTCCTATAAAGGCACTTGGGAGTTTCTTAAAAAGGAGAACAGTAAATACACCACAGGGAATTTTTTTATGAAAGACGTAGAAAATAACGTCGTTAAATCTGTAACATGGTTCTTTCCCCTTAAGACAACGTGAAGTTAAACCGAAGAACACTTTGGTTCTTTAAGGTCTATATTTCCCAAGCAGAGCTCTATTAGAGGTTAAAATCCTTTAAATCCTTTTTCTTTTTATAAATAAGTAGTTAAGTTTTTTTTATTTTAAATGGGTTTAAGACTTTGGCTGGAAGTCTTCAACAGTTAAGGTGACTTGGAGCCCTGAAAGATCTTGAGGAGACCTTTGTAATGGGTTGTTGTGGTATTACAGATGGATTGGAGATCATGTACAAAATGTTCATCACTATTTGAGCCAGAAAGATTTAAGACTAGATGATGGATTCTGATTGGTCAGAAGGTGCTGATTAATTTTTTTTTTTTAAACAGCAGCTCTGACAGTCATTCATGCAATCTTCCAGATACGTTATTGTTTCCATAGCAACAGCTCATTCACAGAGACACGTGAAGCGGATGCTTCGCCGTAAACATACGACAATGATACGGGGTAGATTTCTGTAAGAAATTATTTATTTAAGATTTATGGAAGGAGTCTCCGGTTTAAGGTCAAGCTACAGATTTACAGTTGAGGCCAAAATTATTAGCCCCCTTATGAAATTAGACAAAACTCTTGATTTCTCCATGGAAATGACCATTAACAACAAGTGTTTTATAGTGTGTTTGTTTCCAAAATAACAAAGACAAAATCTCCACTAAGTTTGATTAGGATATTTAATTGAAATAGTGAGTTGAAACAAGAAAGGGCAAAAATGAAACGTCCAAAATTATTAGCCCCCGGTCATTAATAGTCAATAGTGAACCCTTTCTGAGCCACAACTGACAACAACCTCTTAGAGTAGTTCTTTACTAGGTTGGCACAGGTTTCCTGAGGGATTTTAGCCCATTCTTCCATTGCAAATTGCTCCAGCTGGTCCAAATTACGTGGTTTCCGAGCATGGACATTCACTTTGAGCACTCGCCACAGATTCTCAATAGGATTGAGGTCTGGGCTCTGTGCGGGCCACTCCAGGACCTTTGTTTTGGTATCCTTCAGGAACTGTTGGACCAATTTCGATGTATGCTTTGGGTCATTGTCTTGTTGGAAGACCCAGCGACGACCTAAGGCTAGACTACGAGCAGATTTCTGCATATTATCCCTCAAAATGTCAACATAATTTTCTTTTTTCATGATGCCATGCACCCGAACAAGGCTCCCTGTGCCTGAAGCTGCAAAACAGCCCCACAGCATGATGCTCCCACCACCATGTTTAACTGTGGGAACTGTGTTCTTAGGGTTGAAGGCCTCACCCTTTCTTCGCCAAACATAAGCAACATCCATGTGCCCAAACAGTTCCAGTTTAGTCTCATCAGACCAAAGCACAGACTCCCAAAACTCATCTTTACCTTTCAAATGTTCACGGGCAAACCTCAGTCTAGCTGTGATGTGCCGCTGTTTGAGTAAAGGGGTTCTTCTGGGACGATGGCCCTGAAGCCCACCACGATGAAGAGCCCTCACAACTGTGTTCCTTGAAACATCAACTCCAGAAGAGGCCAGGTCAGCAACAATCATCTTGGCAGATGTCTGGGGCATCTTGCTGATATCTCTGACTATTTTCCTCTCCAGGGTTCTTGAAATCTTGCGCTTACGACCACGCCCAGGTTTGTTTCTTACAGAATTTGTCTCCTTGTACTTGGCAATGATGCAACATACGGCGGTTCTAGACACTGTGAAAAGCTTGGAAATGGCAGTATAGCCTTCCCCCTTATCATGAGCCTCCACTATCTTCTTTCTGAGCTCAAGACTGATTTCCTTTGTCTTTGGCATGGTGAGTAAAAGTAGTCTCTCCCAATAATGTGTTCAAGTGCCCTGTTCCTTGGAGTCCTTTAATGCTGATTGAATGCCCAGGTGTTGTTAGGAAGCCAATTGACTGCACAGGTGTGGTTTGAAAGCTGATTGATTAATTAGGTGTGTTTTGAAAGCTGATTGATTAATTGGGTGTGTTTTGAAAGCAAATATTCACAAGGGGCTAATATTTTTGACCACCCCATTTTCACTATATTTGATTATAAAGCAAGCCTAAAAATGTATTTTATATTCCAAAATGTACCAAAAGCTACTAAATAGCACTGGCGAATGTTTGATTATATCAAGTTTTATCAATGCTGCAAACATTGGAAAGATCTTTAGGAAAATGTTCCAAAATTCCTGGGGGGCTAATAATTTTGGCCTCAACTGTAGCTTCAGGACAAACCGGTTTACACGTTAAGGTTTCTCTATAACATGACAACTTATTAACTTCAAGAGTTCCTATCGGTAGTGAGAGAATGACGATGTCCCGCAACATTCAGGGAAAATCTAAACCGATTAAAAGTTCAGATTAAAAGGATGTATTTTGCTTGAATAATTATAAAGAAAATTGTAAATTGTGGTTGTATAAGAAGAATGACACTTTGATTATTTTTCTGTAACGGCTCCCGCTTTGGACGATGAGACATAAAGATATACGGAGAATGTGAAACATTAAAGGTGGGGTCTCCGATTTTTGAAAGCCAATGTTGACGTTTGAAATCACCAAAAAAAACACGCCCCTAACCCAAACGGGTCCCACCCCTGTATCGATAGCTCCGCCCACACATACATACGTAACCCAGGTGACTAATGGAAAGAAACGTGTCTTTATCATAGCTGAAGTGAAGAACAATACGATTGTAGATAAACAAACAAGTAAAAATGACACACAAACATAATCATGTAAAGGACAAAGACATATATTAGTTCTGTGTAACAAAGCAAAACCAACGTTACTCACCTAAGTAAAGTGTCTTAAGTCGTCTTAAGTAAAGGCGTCTTAAGTAAAGTTGGTCACATATTCACAGATTGGAGTTTCCCGAGTCAATAACTCCTGAGCTAAACGCTGTTACTACACAAAACACGGTTGTAGCTGCGTCTCTACATTACTACGATAGAAAAGAGGTGTTATTTGTGTAGTAACAGTGTTTAGCTCAGGAGTTATTGACTCAGGAAACTACAATCTGTGAATATGTGACCAACTTCCTGCTCCTTCAGTTCTCTCCAGCGCTGGAAAGCTGATCCTATATTAACACGTCCTACTTCTTACCTTATCGTAAGTCTTTCTTCACTTTCTTTCTTTGTTTTTATCCTCCACGTCAATGTTAAAACCGCTTTCTGCTAATGTCACACATGCGCACTGAACACTCTCTAAGCCGCATATTGACAAGACACGCCCCTTTCTGCTCATTGGCTACACGTTTGTTTTGATTTTTGTTTTGATTTTTGTTTATTATTCGGCCCGACTCAGTTTTCTGAAGCATTTCTCAAAAATCGGAGACCCAGTCTTTAAGATTTACTGTAAACGTAGGTAAAATGTGATGATTCTAACAAACATTCCTTCTTTTTGGCCCAGTGTCCATCTGGCACTATGAACTTCCACTGCCAAATACTTTTATTAAGCATATACCACTGAGACATTACAGGCACTTTGTCTTTAGTTCAGGTGATTTATTAACACATCTCCTCCATCGTTCATTGAATAAAAGGTCGTCGCTTGGTGTGAAGTAACGGTTAAGGATGTCCAGATCTCAGAACCGTGATTATCTTCTGCGTCAGGTCGTACTCATCTGGTCAGGATTTCTTCATTTGTCCTCGTCATTGGTGTGTTCCCTCAGGAAAGCAGATTTCTTGAGGCCTAAGCTGAAACTGCGGGGTCTGGACAGTGGCTGCAAACTTCTCAGAAATGAAGATTTGGCCTCGTTGTTGCGTTTTTTCATCAGCGCTAGAGCCGGAGTCATCGGGAAACCGTCGTATAACTAAAGCAGAGAAAGTTACAGAAGAAAAGATATAGAAAGACATTTAGATGAAATGAATACTGTAGATATTGAAAGTATCTCACACATATAATACCACAATACAGTGCTAGAAATAAATGTAGAACCTTTTAAAGTTTTTTAAGAGCATTTCTTCATGGAGAAAACCTTAAATGTTATTTATAGGTTTCTTAGCTTAGAACCTTCAGGTATTGAATTTAAGAGTGCAGTGTAATAACTAATAATGTCAGCAATAGAATTAAGCATGCAGAAACTCTGACACACATTGGCCTGACTCTGGCTCCTCTGCAGAGTCTCGGGTCCTGGTGAACTCAGGTCCAGACTGGATTTGCTGATTGGATTTTTGGCCATGTTTGACGGCAGGCCCTTGGTGCTCTGATCACTGCTGATCTTTTTCAGGATATCACCAAGTTGCCAAGATCTTTCATTTTGTGGAACACACACAATAATGGGTTTCTGGAAAAAAAAAAAAACCCACAAGAGTTAGAAAGGATTCTCCTATTTTCATACTTTCCTTTAAAGTAAATTGTCAAAACATTTGAAAATTTATATACTGAGAATATATTACCTTATATTATATTACCTTGTAATGTTTACTGTAATGCCACAAGTATCTGGACCAGGGGCATTAATACAGATTGAGCTGGATTTTAAATGGGTTTTAAATTTTAATAGGTTTTATGAATTAAGAAGAAAATCATTACCAATAATTTGGAGTTTGGATTTTCAACAATTTCAGTCAGGTTTTTGATGTGCTGTATAATATACTGTTTTTATCTTTATTTTTATTATTATTATCGCGTTCGTTGGTTCTTCAAGTGGTTTTCAAGAGTTTATAGGATAATTAAGGTTTCTTATGCTCTAAAAAACTCTGCATAGAACCTATAAGGGTTCCTCCAGAGACCCAATTGACAAACTCTTTATTCAAATTGTATCTTTAATAAAAAAAATAAAAAATACAGCAAATAATTGGATCATTTTCAAGCAATTTAAATCAGACGTATGAAATGAAAACAGTTCAAGTCTAAGAACTTGTTGTAGGACCTTTACGGGTTCCTCTATTTGGAAGACCAAAACGTTCTTGAGTTTTCTGAGAGTTTTTTGAGAGTGTAGATTCCCTGGGACTGCCCTCAGATATGGTCAGGGTTTCAGTTCTTAGACTCAATGTGAAAATATATACAGGTGTGTTATGTGTTAATGCACCTTTTGATTGAGTGGACCTGCATCTGACCCGGGTGTCGTCTCCTCTGGGATGGTATTTTCCCCCATACTCCTGTCCAAGCTAGGTAGATAGTCATGTCTTTGAGTGTGTGAGAAAGATCCAAAATCTTCCATGAACTTCCTCTCCATCCAGATGTCTCTGAGCCTGGGCATGCCCAGTCCCTCATTACGTTCTGTCAGAAACCCGTACGGAAGCCGCTCTGGTTTTTGTGCGGACCTTTTACAAAAGCAGACATATTAACGAGCATTAATCAGAAATGTCATAAAACCTCACACGACTTTACTAAGCGCATTTTTTTAATCAGCGTACTATTAGATTTAGATTATGTGGAGCATCTGATGTATCAGTCATATTAGAATGAGGGAATATATACTGTAAATGTCGTATACAAACTAAGAATCCAGAAAAAAATAAATAAATAAATAAAATAAAATAATAATATATCTGCCTTTAAAGAAACCTGGAAACCATTCATAGTCTTTCTACAAATTCAACAGTTAATGTGAACCTTCCCACCCTTCACTCCAACCACCCCATCTTTACCCCCAACAATACCTAATAGACACACGTACAGATATACCAACCCTACACTCATAAATCCTCGCCTGTTTGTCTGTCTGTCTGTTTCTGTTTGTGTGTTTCTGTCTATGACTGTCTCTGTCTGTTTGTCTGTTTGTTTGTCTGTCTGTCTCTGTCTGTCTCTCTGTTTGTCTGTCTCTATCTCTCTGTCTGTCTTTGTCTGTCTATCTATGTCTGTTTATGTCTGTCTATGTCTACCTGTCTGTCTGTCTGTCTGTCTGTATATGCGTACCTAGCTGGTGTGGGACCCCCCGTTAACTTTAACTTTTTCTTAACTTTATTAAGAAAAAAGGAAAAAAAAAAAAAACTAAGAATCCAGAAATAATCACAAATTGGATTAAAGAAAAATTTTCAAACTCACCAAAACATTGCTTGATGATCCAGCGTGTGCCTCGGCTCAGGCATAAAGCGATATAACCTGTGTCAAAGGTAAATGATAACATTAGACAGACGTAGTATTTCTGCAGTGTTTTTTTTTTTTTTTACTCATATTTGTGGCTCAAGGCCAAATTTAGAACTGTATAGAGTTCACAATGCATTCTTGAACTTAAAAAGCAATGTTACACCCTTAATGTAGTGTCGTATAAACCACAGCACTAAAGAATCAACCAGGCTAAAAAATTCCTAAACTCGATCCACTCACTTGTTTTCATCTTGACATTCATTGATATGAGGATCTGTTACACCTCCTCCAGGAGGCCAAATTTGCCAGTCAGGTCCCGTTTTGTGGAACATTGGCAGTTCTTCAAGATACTCAGGTAAATCCTGGTCTTCTTCTGGAGAGTCCTTAGTCTTCTGAAAGACCCCGAGCGTGTCCCAGTCGATAGGAGAGCCAGCAGTGGGTGGTGGAGGGCTGGGTGGGCAGTCCTGCAGATCTTGTTTTGGGGTATTTGGTTCTGGTTGGTAAAGAGTTTTATCAATCACTGGAAGATCCTTGGGTTTGGCAGCTTTCCATGAGTCAGGAACAGGTAGTGAGGCGGCGTAGAGGATGCGGAACTCCCTGTCGAATAACTCCACTGAAGGGCCACTCAGGACCGTGACGAGCTGACGGTGTAGATGAGCGTCTAACCAGGTCAGGCTGGAAAACACGAAGGGGAAAAAAAAAGTTTGGGGCAAAACATTATTAGTTCAGTTTGCATCTATGTACTCTTTAAAAAAAGGAACCTTTAAGAGTTATTCAGTTGCTCTTCTGAGGAAAACATTAAAGCTACCATGTAGAACCCATCAAGTCTTAAAGAACCCTGTGTTTCTAAGAGAGTACCAAGTATAAAGATGTTAACCAAGACAGGTTTTAGCTAATAAGAAGAAAAGATTTTATGGTTTTATTGCCTATTAATATTTTTTTCTTTGTATCTGGAATTTGACAGATATATAATTTATCTCTTGATATCATTCTATCATGGACACACTTCGCTTTAGAATCCATAACTGTTTGTCCAAATGGGCCACTGAAGATCCTGAAGTTCAAATCTCAAGCAAATGTTAACTCCTTTAATGTAATCTCAAAAATAGATTTGTGATAAACTTAATTATTTTATACCAATTTCTTTTTTTTTGCCCCAATTTTCCAGCCACTAGCTTGGATTTGCCACATGCTTCCACTTTAGAAGATATCTCTTACCTGTAGCTGCCCAGAACCACTGTGTCCAGATCCACCAGGATAAAGTTCTCCTTCAGCTCTCCCACCACCTTCTTCCCATCACTACATGCGAACGTATTTCCACCCAAAATCCGAACTATTATATTCTGTCAAAAGGGCGGATAAGAAGATACTGTCATGTTGTTGGAATGGCATTTGGAGAATTAACATCAATACCTTCCATACAAGAAGGTTCCATCCTAAAGGGTTATTTGGTTTTTTCCTTGCGGAGAAGGTTTAGGAGTAAGTCTGCAATAAAGAGATAAATAGTGTGCCACATGAACTCAATCAGCTCAACTTACTCTTTGACTCGTTCACGCATTCCACAGAGCAACTTGTCAGCTTTCTATTTACAAAATCAAATTTAAGAAAAGATCGTGTTTCCGGTATTCACCCAAAAGATCTGACTTCTTCAACTGGAGTCACAAATGACTCATCACAGAAAAGAAGATCCTTCATTTCCTCATTTCAGAAGAAAAAAGCGTTCCACATACTGTAGAACATTTTCTGTTGACTCAGAACTCGTACTAAGACCGTACGAAGTGCCACATATTTCCAAGTGTTCTGGCAAATTCTAGATATTAGATTAGACTAATGATTTGGAGTTTGTACAACATATCAATAAAGGTTCTACAAGGATTCATAATAATCAATAATCGCTTCTTAACTTCCCAGAAAATTCCCATTCTGACAGGACTACGATCTGTACACTTTATACGTTCTCCAGAAGGATCGTCGAATCGGTGCTTTGTTTTTGTGTAGATGTGTTGGAAAAGGGGTCTTCAGGAGTTATTCACAGAGATGGGGGAATCGAGTCATATGACTTGACTCAAGTCAGACTTAAGTCGCAAATTTGGGACTTGAGACTTGCTTGATAAATATTAAGAAAAGACTCGACTTGACTTTGACTGGACATTCATGACTTGAGACGTGACTCGGACTTGAGTTAAATGATTCAGAGATGGGGACTCGACTTGACTCGAGTCAGACTTAAGTCGCAAATTTGAGACTTGCTTGACAAATATTAAAAAAAGACTCGACTTGACTTTGACTTGACGTTCATGACTTGAGTCCTTACTTGTGACTTGTGACTCTTTGGATAATTAGAGTTCTTAGCTTCCTAAATGCCTTTTCTTTTATAATAAACACACTGAATTTTCTTTTTCACTGAAACTTTTTTAAAGGGTTCTTTGGATAGTTAAGATGCTTCACTTCTTAAGTTCTTAACGAAAACCTTTCTGATAAGGAAACTGTTGTAAAGTTTTTACATAGACACTTTAAGGGTTTCCTTGATGGAAGAACCCTCAAGCACCCTTAATGCTTCGAAGCATTTTATGTACACATCATGAAAATGGGTTCTTTGAGGTTTCTTATATAACTTTTATATCTAAAAGGAGTTCTACTCGGAAACCTTTCTGTTAGGAGAGACTTTTATTGTAGGGTTTTTCAAGAGTTTTCTAAGGGGTTCTTTGGATAGTTAAGGTTCTTAGATTCATAAAAACCTTCCTGATAATTGCAAACCTTTACTGAAGGGTTTTACGTAGAACGGTTTGTCAATGCAGACCTAAAAATTAGCACTGAGAACGATTTAACCGCTGACCGAAACTAAACGGCTACATCTTTAAATCTGGTGTTCAGCTTTGTGTGGAGCAACCAGACCTTTTAAGATGATAATAATATTGCTGTTATAAAGTTTTAAATTCAAAACATAATATTGTTTATTTATATGAACATATCTTTTAATTAGGCAAACATTAGGGCTACTGAGCTGCAGATATGGGTGGCACGGTCACGCCCTGGCACTTCCATGACTACACCAGTTCCCTGAACCTTCTGCAGAACTCCTATGCCCCTTTTCCACCGAGGCAGTTCGAGTGCTGGTTCGGAGCCTAATTTAGAACCAGTTCTTTCTTTTTCGACAGCCAAAGCACCGGCTCTGAACCAGGAAAAGTGGTTCTTAAGTAGCACCAAAACGTTGTTGGTCTAGACTTAAGAACCGCTTGTGTCAGGGGCTGTGGGCGGGGCTGTAGGCGGGGCTACTGTTAGTGCATTTGATAATGTACCTTAAGTATACTGATGTTTAATACACTTTTACTTTACCGCGATATGATACATTATCCGCACACATGATAGTATGTAGCTACATGATAAGGCTAAGTTTTTTCTGTGTTAGCGATAAAATAACGTTATGTACTTTATCGATTACAACCTCCGTTTATACAAATTACATGGAGCTGCACGTACACGTTTTTTTCGCCGCGTTAATGTAGGTTCACAAAGCCATGAGCATTAACAGTAAAGCAACATCCGCCATTGTTGATGTGTTTGTGTTTGCCGCTGCTGCGCTAAAGTTGCTGGGACACCTGACACGTATAAAGTGACGTCACACTCGGCTCTTGATGCTCTCTAGCCGGTGGAAAGGCAAACCGGTTCTTAGAAGGTTCACCAGTGGAACCAACTTTGAACCAGCACCAGTGCTAGCTCTGAACCAGCTGGTTCTTTCCGGTGGAAAAGAGGCACTAATGAACTCCTTGTTGGATGTTTATTTATTTCACAAACCTCCTGCGTTCCGGCTCATGTCACATCCGCCGAATAGAACATCTGAAACGTTCTTAAATCTGTTTAACAGACATAGAGTCTCAATCTGCAGTATACATATTTCCAGTCAAGCGCAAAGTCTGACTAGCATGAATGCAGTGTAACCTGCTCTCGGCTTTGGGTGAAGCATCACTGTCATTATTCATTTTCTGACACACGAAGGGGTAAAAGAATGCTGCATAATTTAATACGACAGATCTGCAAGGAGTGCCGACCTGTTTATTTATTAAATACTAGGTTTAAGTTTGGAAATGACTAATTGGCTAATTGACTTTCTGAAAAACCAGAGTGATTGTTGCTATGGAGAAAGGAGACACATTTAAATTTGACTAACCGGGTGCTCGAGCTGGTTTTGTGTTAGGTTATCTCGTGCAGGTCTTTGGTTCAGGATGATGTAGACGACGACGCCTCGCAAAGCAGCCGAGTGCAGATCTGCGATCACTGTGCTGTCTGTGAGTCTGTCTACAACGATAGCGATCAGCTGCAAAAAAAATACCTGCTTTAATTTATTGTTACTGGCACAATGTCAATTATTGAGCGATGATTAATCTGTTTACCTCAGATAAACTTGTGATTGTCGGGAATTTAAGAGTATAAAATGTATTTAAACTCCCAACATTAGTTATTAGCACAACAAAGCACAGGAAATGCACCGATGCATTGCTTCTGCTTCTACCAGTGAACATGCAAAAAAACGTATATATATATATATATATATATATATATATATATATATATATATATAAATAATTCCTTTTATATTTCGCAAAAAAAATTTTTTTAGAAATTTTTTATTTTGTCATATAAATACAATTTTTCATTAGAGAAGTTGAGCTAAAGCTAATCATCAGAAAGATATATAACATTAGAGCTAAATGAAGCATGAAACAAACATAATAATATGCATATGACATTTCAGTGAGTGAATTTATTACATTTTTTTGGTCTAATCTGAAAAGAGATTTGAACCAAGCCAGTTAAAGTTTAGTTTTGATGATCACCATCGTACCTACCCTGGTGGCTCCCTGTAGCAGCCTCCTGATCACCTCACGGATGTGAGGAGCCTGCTCCACTGGAGGATTTCTGTATATCATGACTCGCTCCACACCATCCCATCTGTCCTTCTCCGGCCAGCCGAGCTCCAGACACGGAGCTGGTGTGTCTGAAAGCTCAGGGAAATACTGACCCGAGACCTCCTGCATTTCTGAGCTGTTCTCACTCCCGACATCCCCGTTTTCGATGACCTCCGTGTGACGATCTTCCACCCAGCTGGAGACTTGGTTCACCTCCTCTGGGGAGAGAAAGGGTTCGAGTCTATGTGCCGACAGTTTGGAGTAGAAAGCTTTGGGACCGTCTCTGAACAGGGACTCCAGGACACTGCGTTCCAGCTCAGAATAAAGAAACCCTGGGTTGGACTCGTTTGCAGGAAGAATGACAACATTCTCATTTAGGCTCGTCTCCTGATATTTGGACATCGTGGCCAAAATAAACAGCAGAAATCTCTTTTAAGTGTTGCTGGTGATGGTGGTACTGGTGATATCTCTCATGGTGTTATGTGAAGAATAAGTGATGTCTTCTGGATGTCGTTCTGAGTTCCCATTTCATTCCTCCTTGCCGTATAAGCACAAAAGGTTTACCTTCGAAAATGAATGCACTGGAAATGCGTCAAAGCGCTTGTGTTGGAAGCTCAAACTGAAGAATGTTCTCTGCCTATCTCAAACACGTCACGAGTGCCTTGTGTACACAAGTTGTGCAATTTGGAAGTAATATTGAAGGCAAGACTTGGGTTGATAACAGCTACAGGGACGAAAACACACACACACACACAACATATAGTACATGTTTATTTTATTTACAGTCATTTATTGTAGCTCTACTTTAAAGATACATAACCTACCTGAAAAGCCCTCATCCATACGCCATGGATCCGAGCGCTGCGAGCCGACAATCAGCAGTAACCGGCCACCGCAGGAAAGCTGCACTTTCTGTCTTTTAATCTTCACTCTATGAGGCGTATCCTAATATTATATTTCCATTGGTATTGTATGCGTTCCTCTCTCCAGTTAACACAAAGTGTCTCTAGTTCTCTCTGTTCTCTCAGACTATACAAATCCACGACTGGTTCTACCAGATGAGCAGGTCAGAGATCCACTGAAGAGAGCATCTATAGTTCAGAGGTAAATCTTGTGCTACTAACAGAAGGGCTGATTAAATATGAGGAACTACATGATGTCTTTTTGATTTGTTGGACTTTTTGAAAATTAAATTTAGGACTTATTCATTCATTCATTCATTCATTTTCTACCGCTTATCCGAACTACCTCGGGTCACGGGGAGCCTGTGCCTATCTCAGGCGTCATCGGGCATCAAGGCAGGATACACCCTGGACGGAGTGCCAACCCATCGCAGGGCACACACACACACACACTCATTCACTCACGCAATCACACACTAGGGACAATTTTTCCAGAGATGCCAATCAACCTACCATGCATGTCTTTGGACCGGGGGAGGAAACCGGAGTACCTGGAGGAAACCCCCGAGGCACGGGGAGAACATGCAAACTCCACACACACAAGGTGGAGGCGGGAATCGAACCCCCAACCCTGGAGGTGTGAGGCGAACGTGCTAACCACTAAGCCACCGTGACCCCCTTAAATTTAGGACTTATCCCTTTGAAATTTCTTTAAAATGAGTGTGTGATAAATGGCAGTCTTACAGGTGAACCAGCGACCTCACACTCATTACATTCACAAATAAAAAAGTGTCTGGGAATGTAAATTTTTCTTGCCTGCAAGCTAGAAAATCCACAAAAACACACTCAGAAACCAAAGTTTTCACTGTAGTCTTGTGCAAAATAAGTTTGCATAAACTTAGAACTAAATAAAGACAGAAATGTAATTAACGATCAGTATGTTAGGTTTTACAGATCTTCCTTCAATCCTTCATCACCGGTAACAAAAATGTTCATATAGCGTATGTTAACACATTAAAAATGTAAACAACAATAATAATAATTACAAAAAACTTTTAATAACATTTGTATAATATATTCTATAAAAATATATCAAGAAAGAAAACTGACAATATGAAACGAAATAAAAGTTCAGTGTACAAATGAAAGCTTCTCTTATTAATAGAACTACTGTAGCAATGAATAAATGTGTTAATATATGTTAAAAAACTGACGTTAAAACACAAACTATATGTAGTATTTTACTAAAAGGTGACATTTAACAACTCTTCCGTTAATTTCAGTCCAATTATCAAAATAAGGTTATTATTATTAAAAAAAAATCAAATAATAATTTGCAATAATTTATTCCAATGTGCATAAATGTGCAACAGACTTAAATGTACGTTTTGTGAATAATAATTGTGTTTGGTCACAGAGCTGGACAACAGCGCCATCTTTCGGACGATGGTAAAACTGCGTAGTCGATAGTTATTCACGATTTAAAAAAAAAAAGGTACAGGATCCAGGATGAGAAGCAAACGCACTCTGACTATAATAACTTTTGCTTCTTTGTTTGCCTAAAGCAAAACTGGATTTTGATTAAAGTCTCAAATCGATTCTCAAAGTTCACATAAAAGTGTCGATTCAAAGAACCGACTCACTCCGAAGCGACACAGCATTCGATTCGTTCAGGCTACAGTGTGTGTTTTCTTGCGCAGGTGGACATAGAGAACTCCACTACAGAACAGCAGGGGAACACACACCCAGGCCAGGATGAAGCAGTAGCCGAAATGACCCTCCCTAAGGTCATGTAGGATCTCTTTCCTTTGGAAAGTATAGATCAGGACTGCTGTAAACGTCGCCAGGCCTGAGAAGAAGAAGGTGGTAGAAAATGTGCTAAAAATAGGATTTGGGTTGATAATAATAATAATAATAATAATAATAATAATAATAATCTCTTAATTAATCACCCCTACAATGGACCGCACCATCTCTTAATTAATCACCCCACAATGGACCGCACCATCTCTTAATTACGCGGATTGCCTGAAGCTCGTTACGCATGCGCAAATATTGTGAGCAGAAAACTGTAAGTATATATCAAAATGTTTAGTAAATTATTTACCTTCTAACTTAGAAGGATCATGTAAGCTGTTGTGAATGGTTTTTGTACTTCAGTTGACTTCTGTACTGAGGTAAAGTGTTGAATATAGACATGATGCTAGGACATGGTGCTAGCTTACGTTTAGACTACTCTCCTTTGTACATAGGGGTCACGGTGGCTTAGTGGTTAGCACGTTCGCCTCACACCTCCAGGGTTGGGGGTTCGATTCCCGCCTCCACCTTGTGTGTGTGGAGTTTGCATGTTCTCCCCGTGCCTCGGGGGTTTCCTCCGGGTACTCCGGTTTCCTCCCCCGGTCCAAAGACATGCATGGTAGGTTGATTGGCATCTCTGGAAAATTGTCCGTAGTGTGTGAGTGAATGAGAGTGTGTGTGTGTGTGTGTGCCCTGCGATGGGTTGGCATTCTGTCCAGGGTGTATCCTGCCTTGATGCCCAATGACGCCTGAGATAGGCACAGGCTCCCCGTGACCCGAGGTAGTTCGGTAGTTCGTGTGAGGCGAAAGTGCTAACCACTAAGCCACCGTGCCCCCCAAATATTTCCAAACAACAACAAAAAAAATACTCTTATTGACTCTTATTTGCATTTTCATCTTCTTTATATTTACCTGCAAAGATTTGGGAAAGGCCGCTGACGTAGAAGAGGCCCTTCCTCGACGTGGTGAAGAGCTGACAAATGAACACGATAAAGGAGATGGAGGAGAGGATCACGGACAGGACCATAAGAGCCTGCACTGACTGCAACCAATCTGCAACACACGTGAGACCCCCGTCACCGACCCACAAACAAACAGTAAGGAATGTCGTTCATTCACGTTCATAACGATTCGGAGATCACGCGTTTGTGTACCGTTTGTAGAAACAGAGGTGCACATCATGGTGCCTGTGGTGTTGTCAGAGATGCACTTGTGCCAGAGATCCGCTCGGTCCTCGCCATCCCACATCCACCAGGACTGTAAACGTAGTAAAAGATCACGATATTAACACACGTGTCACCTGATTTCATGTCCTAAATATTTATAGGGTGCCGTTGCATTGACCCCATGTTGGATCATCTGATATAACGACCAGATCACAAGATTTTTCCTAAGCTGTTATTTATGTTGTACTTCTATGCAAATAGAAAATGACTGTAGAGAACAGACGACCTAATGATCGTACCTTCTCCAGAGTGGCGATGAACACCATGGCCAGAGTGACCAAATGCAGCAGCATCACGAACATCAACAAGAAGGCCATCGTAATCTTTACTGTGATCTCCTGTAGGAAAAAAAAATACATAAAAGGCACTGAGCTTGTTTGTTTCCATCTAACTTCTGTTGCTGCTCCTCTCCCAAAGGGAAGCGCAGCGAGTCTACCCTCACGTTCCTTTACATATCTATCATCTTTGTACCAAAACGAACAGTAACTTGGCCTGTGTGAGTTCAACTGTCTGAAGAAGCATGCCTTTAAAAGTGCTGTGTAAACACCAGTGTGTGTGTGTGTGTGTGTGTGTGTGTGTGTGTGTGTGTGTCCACTGCTTTGATCTTCAGCTAAGTCCATACACAGGAGCATGCATTATGGCAATTATCCCCTTTTACAGTAGGGTTGTGAGGCAACATTAATCTGCACATGTCTGTGAAGTCATTTCCCAGTTTCAAATCCTCTTTTTTTTTTTTTTCCCTCCACAAGCATTTTATCACGTACGTGTGAGTAAATAAACCGTTTACTGGTTCCCCAAATGTAGAAATGTCACTTCCCTGGATCAAGTGGTTAGTGGTTTGAGACACAAGAAGCTCAACTCAGTTTGTGTTCTACAGTAAGAGTTTAATTTTAGCCTGAAGTTTGCCGAGGGACAGAGAGCTCATTCAGGGCCTCACTTGGCCTTGCTTCAGTAATAAACGGGCTGAAAAGTGACGGTTTAACCGTTTGCGTGTGACCGCATCGCATCACACATGCACTCGCATCGCACAACCATCCCAAAATTCCATGGAGTCACACGGAGCTTGTTATTGAGTTAATATTCGTTCTAATAATAATAATAATAATAATAATAATAATGTTTAATACAGGTTTCCTCCTTAATAATATGGGGTGGAGTTTGTTATTCCATTTGCAGGAGCAGGAAGTAAGTACCCCAAGCTCTCGTTTATTCCCTCCTGTTTGATACCTGGCACAGACTCCGGTCTTCCTGTTTAAGTGACATTCCTCATCTGTTTTTCTTTTTCTTTTTTGTCACGCACTTTGAAAAACAGAACAATTGGAAACCATAATAATAATAATAATGATAAAGCTGATGAAAAAATGTACAAAAGGTCAGTTTTAATCCCCTCTACAGTACTTAGATCACCACTAAGTCGAGGGGATGTTTGTGATGTTTTTGAAAACTCGTGCAGTCGTGTTAAAAGTTCAGAAAAAGTTGTCTAAACATTCCAAAATAGTCCAAGCTGCTAAAAAATGTCAGATCTTTAAAATGAGAATCAGTCGGACTTTACCTTATGAAGCTCGAGGAAACAAGATGTCTTTAAGCTGCGTCCCTTTTTCCTCCCCTTGCCTCTCTTCTGATCATCTCTCTCACTCTCTCTCCCTCCCTCTCCCTTTCCCTCTCTCTCACTCTCTCTATCTCTCTTTCTCCACCCCTTTCTTACTCACACTATCCGCTCCCCTTCTTTCCGGGGGGAAAAACCAGTGTGAATGTTAAAGGAATGTAGAGCTGGTTTGTAAAGGAAAGTTCTTGCCTCCCTTTTCCTCCACAGCTCAACCGACTGCCTTTCACTAAAAAAAAAAAAAATCAGACCGTCCCAAACCCGGAATGAGAACCAGACACATTTTACATTCCACATCTGCTGCTTATGAAGTGAACCATTTTGAGTTTAACACAATAAAATAAAACCATATGGAAATATGTTTTTGGAAAAGTTTTGGTAACTAAATTTGTGCCATCGCTGACTTTACTTACATTTCCGAACACATGCCTAAATATAACCTGCTCCATTTCTGAGCACCGCATCTACAGCTTCATTCACTCATCCTCATGCGGAATTGTTGCAATTAGCCTTCTGTTATCTGTCTTATCTCTTCCTCCTGAAGGAAATCCAGACCACCCAGGAAACAAAGGAGCAGCCATGAATTCACACTCGGCAATCTTTATTCTTTTAGATTACAAAGACGGCTTCATTTGCAGCAGATCAGAAGGATTCAGACACTCGGGGAAAAGAAATGTTGTGGTTTCATGTTTTAATTTCATTAAAGAATTTAATGCTTTTTTTTTTTATGCATTTGTAGCTGTATGTGATGCTGTGGAGTTAGTTCCTGTTCTCACTCACACTTCTCTATTTTTTTTTTTTCTTTCTTGATTTTATAAATAAACCAGAAATAAAACACACAGCAAGAAACGCACAACCTCTATACATGCTCCTGTGAATGAGTTGCTGTTACTATAGAAACGACGTGTGTTAATGTAAATCTGAGTGTGTTGTTACAAGAAAAGAGCTGAGTACATGAACGTCTGCTAAGTATCTGAGCTGTTTCTAAGAGGAGGTTGAAGTTTGGCCTTTTTTATTTGGAGAGTGGGGTTTATGCTGTGACTCGGAGGTGACACTGAAGCTTTCCATCCACATTTACATAGTGTGTGAACTCCTGGACTACTGAACATCACTATATCTAGTGTCGCTGTGATTGATGATAGAGAGTCTGAGAGTTGTCCTTCATCCCAGATCTTCCTACTTGGTTAGACGTTACAGGACCAGAGTCACAGAGAAATGTTATGTTTGGAAAATAAAATGTTAAGTCAACAGCGCCCCCGTGCTGCAAATCTGATGAATTGCATGTTTTATTTAGTGAAAGTGGCAATAATTTAAAATAAATAGTTTTAATAATAATTTAATAATACTGAGTTAAAGTGTATTAAAAATCCAATTTACATGGATGCAACTGCAAAATAACAGATTTAACGCCTATGATGTCATTAAATCATCCCACAGGGCTACAGATAGACTCTAACTGATCTGTTAACGGGAACAGAGCTGAAAAGGAATTCGCTAAAGTAACAGACGCAGGTGAATGAACTGCTTTATAATAATATTTAGTATACTGTTCATGTCTATGAGTAATGTTAACTAGTTATAAAGTAGTCATTAGCCTTACTCATTAGTTAATTAGAATGAAAGTTAATTCTAAGATATTTAGACTATATGTTACGGTCACGTTGCTTTGGTAATGCTGGGTACTTGATGTATGTCAGGTCAGCTAGGAAACGGTATAAATGTGACAACGTAAGACTCCAGTTGTACACATGAGCAGTGAATCTTTTGACATTTGAGAGGTTCAGTGATGTGAGGAAGTGACAACCAGCCTCCTTTAACCATTCAGACTTGTTCATGTGTTCTCAGAAGTGAATAAATGCAATCCAGTCCACATGCACTAAATATTCTACTGTTAAACTGGATGGCTGTAGGACTGTGCTGACGTATTGTGGAGAGTTGCCCGTGATCTCCACCTCGCCGCTCCTGTAGGTGTTGGAGATGGAGTTGTGACTGCCGGAGGGTCTGTGTGTGGAGGTCTACTATTGGAGCGACCGGACCAGCTGAGGGTGCTCACTCTGCAACTCGAGGAACTGTAAGAAAAACATGCTGCTGAAATCGTCATGGTAAGTTTTGAGTAATCAGATGATTAATTTAGATGAGCTAGAAAATGTTGTGCTAGACTCTGGACCTGCTCTGAGAATATCATTGAGCTGAAAACGGTATTAAGGTGGAGATTAGTACAATTGATACTTTTGATTGCAAAATATTCTCCATCTTAGATAAATCTCAGTGCTATGATTTAATATTGTCGTATATTGGCATTAAATAAGGTACATAGAACAGGTTTACATTCCGAGCGCATGTACTTGGTTTGTAACGCTGTGTGATATCACACCCTCACAGGTTCAGCTCCACATCCAGAATATCTGCAGTCTGTCCAGGATGCCGGACTCTGTGGCACTGTAGCTCGAACAGGAAAACAAAGTGCTACGCTCCAAAACGATTGAGCTCAATCTACAGCAAGGTTTGCTTTCTACAATGTATAACAGAAAAAAAACCCATATTTTCCTGATCCCTAGTAAATTAATTTCTGCTTCCATTGTTGTACACAGAGACCGAGAAGAGTGACAGAGTGGAGATGTTGGTGCTCGTTGGTTTATCTCCTCACAGACCGAGCTGCTCTCGTAGAGAAGATTCAAGCACAAGCTCTGGATTGAGGAAAAGGTGAGATTACATTTATTAGAAGTGTGTTTGGATTAAAGCGGTGATGAGAAGTGATCTGAAACCTTCCAACTGTATTCTCCAGAAGGTGGCGCTGCTGTGAGGTCAGAGCCCATGGAAGTGGTTTTCACAAGCAGGTACTGTATATACACAAGATAAAGATAAAGATCTTTTTAATCTCCATCTACGCTCTTCTACAGATCACACGATTTAACGAACCTCCTCTGACACACTCATTACACTGCAGGAGTATCAGAGTAGCAGGAAGGATTTTTATTTTTTCATAGATGTTTACAAGCCAAAACAACACTCAAGAATGGCCTGCTGTGGTCCAAAGAGACAGTGAGAGAGACAGAGATCTACATATACAGAGAAATAATTGTTATTCTCTCAGAGGCAGAACTTCATGGTGCCCATGGGGAAGCCGAGCAGCTTAGGCCTGAGGTGGAGAAGCTGAGACACTGTGGTGTAACAACCTTCTCATACAGCTATTGTGCTCTTGTGCTTCATACTCACGTGAGAATCCACGAAGAAAGCTGTTTGTGTGTTTGTCTCACGTGTGTATGAAGCATCATTTCCTCTTTTAAGGTTGTGAGGTCTCTTCTTATATTCATAATAAAAAAAAAATCATATTTAAAAAAAAAAATTAAAACCCGCAAATACGAAAACCTGTTGTGTCCTCAGAATTAGCTGAGGTTCAGACAGTTAAGGAATAGAATGAGGTCCTGTATGTGGAGCTCCGTCACCTGAGGAACGGTGTTCACGCTGCATGCACAATTCCTACAGATGGTATAAATTCATCAATACCTTTTTATAACTCTTATATAAAATACTGTTATATTCCCCCATAACAAAATTTATATTAATCATCAGATTGATTAGAAACTTCAAGGAGTTGGACAGTGAAGATGAGGACTTTATCCATGCTTTAATCCAGAAGCTAATGCTGGTGAAGTGAACACGTCTCCTCCTTCTCTTAGTCACGTCAAATCTGGATCGTGTTTGAAAAGTTCTGCTTCTTATTTTTTCCTTCTCCACACCAGCCAGGCAAAGAACAAGAAACTAAAGAACACCAATAAAAGATACCAGTTATTCATGACATGATTGTGAAGCTAGAGGAAGGGCTCAGCTGCCTGCAGGAGCTAAATCAGGTCGTGGTGAAGCACCGGGTCGAGTAGGAGACAGCATTAAGAAGGAAGGAGTAGGATATATAGATTATCATTATCATAGGTTGCTGTTATTACCTGTGAGATCTTCTCTACAAATCGTCCAG
Organism: Tachysurus vachellii; assembly: GCF_030014155.1. Classification (NCBI taxonomy): domain Eukaryota; kingdom Metazoa; phylum Chordata; class Actinopteri; order Siluriformes; family Bagridae; genus Tachysurus; species Tachysurus vachellii. Next base: position 2,117,704 of record NC_083481.1, on the reverse strand, counting down.
GAGAACCTGAAGACCAAGGATCAGGAGAACCTGAAGGTATGGTTTGTTGAAACCGTGTGAATAAACATGGATTGTAGAGCATCTATAGAGCTGGGCTGTTTTAATGACGTGTGGGTGGGTGTGTGTGGGTGTGTGTGGGTGTGTGTGGGTGTGTGTGGGTGTGTGTGGGTGTGTGTGGGTGTGGTTTACCAGCTCGGACAGGACATTGAGAAACTGGAATAGTTTTGTGAGAATCTCCAGACTGAGATCCAGCAGGTTTACTGTAACCATCACTCTCACATCAGGTATAAAGTGTATACACACACACACACACACACACACACACACACACACACACACCTCAGGTATGACTGTCAGCAGAGCGTCTGCTATTTATTAGACAGACATGAGCAGAGAGGGTTTATAAATTATATTCATGAATGTTCATAATTATCACTAACAGTAACGTCTGGTCAATGAATTCTGACTGGATTTCTTTACAATCTTCACCGCTAATGCTAATGCTAATGAGATGGTTATCTTTGCGGCTTTCTGGCAGTATTTTCTGAGAAGACTTTTATTTTGAATGATCTTGACTGCTAACAATAGCTAACACACACATGTGCTAACATGAGCCTATTTCTGAGAGGATTCCTAAATGTTTCTTTCTTTATTTTATCGTTAGCCATCTTGCTAACATGAGCTAATGAGACAGGACCTTACCAGGGTTTCAGGTCCTATTTGTTTGTATTTATAACAACAGCCAACATCTAACAGAACATCGATTAAACACGATTTCTGAGAGGTTACGTTTACATTCATTAGCCATCTAGCTAACATAAGGTACGGTAAGTGCTCTGTATTTTTATTTATTGACTTTTTTTTTAGAGGTGTGTGTTTTGTGACGAAGTTAAACAGGTGTGTCTCTGGGAGATGATGTGGCACAATCAGAAGGCACAGGAAAGAGCTGGACATCTCACATTGAACAATGAGTTCAGAAGGTAAAAAGTGGTGACGATTAAAGCTCGGCTCACGATGAGAGTTTGGTCGTCTGACACAAGTTAGACAATCCTAAAAGATTTCTAGCGTCCAAGGTAAAATCTGTAGTGTTTGATCAAACCAGAAACCAGCAGGAGCGCAGAACCTGATGACACTTTCCCAGCCTTGAAAGTGTCGCTCCACACACACAGTCGTTTTTCTGTTATCATTAAAGGTGGGGTCTCTGTTGTTTTAAAGCCAATGTTGATATAAAAAATCACCAAAACAAACACGCCCCTAACTCAAACGGGCCCCACCCCTGTATCGATAGCTCCACCCAGACATACATATGTAACCCAGGCGACTATTGGAAAGAAATGTGTCTTTATCATAGCTGAAGTGAAGAACAATACGATTGTAGATAAACAAACAAGCAAAAATGACACACAAACATAATCATGTAAAGGACAAAGGCATATATTAGTTCTGTGTAACAAAACAAAACCAACGTTACTCACCTATCGAGAAGGAAAAAAGCGCCTCGGCGTCTTAAGTAAAGTTGGTCACATATTCACAGATTGGAGTTTCCCGAGTCAATAACTCCTGAGCTAAACACTGTTACTACACAAAACACGGTTGTAGCTGCGTCTCTACATTACTACGATAGAAAAGAGGTGTTATTTGTGTAGTAACAGTGTTTAGCTCAGGAGTTATTGACTCAGGAAACTCCAATCTGTGAATATGTGACCAACTTCCTGCTCCTTCAGTTCTCTCCAGCGCTGGAAAGCTGATCCTATATTAACACGTCCTACTTCTTACCTTATCGTAAGTCTTTCTTCTCTTTCTTTCTTTGTTTTTATCCTCCATGTCAATGTTAAAACCTCTTTCTGCTAATGTCACACATGCGCACTGAACACTCTCTAAGCCGCATATTGACAAGACACGCCCCTTTCTGCTCATTGGCTACACGTTTGTTTTGTATTTGTTTTGTTTGGTGGCCCGACTCAGTTTTCTGAAGCATTTCTCAAACAACAGAGACCCCACCTTTAAGGATTATCATAAACAAAATTAACGCTTACAGATTGTTTCATTGTTTGCTGCTACCTGCCATTTTAGAGAGAGAACGCGGGTCTGAACGTGTCACGGGTTGATGACGCATCTTGACTGTCGTACAGTCACATGACGATCGTGTCTGAGTGTCTACACATCGGTGCTGATGTTTCTCACCAGGAGATTTACAAGGTGAAAACGATGACTGCTGAGGACGAAGCTCTGCAGCTAAGGTACAGAACATCAGTCCGCTCGTCCTGTACTTGTGCAATAAACAAAAATCAGATGAAGATGTTAAGTCATGTATGTTTGTTTATTCAGGGTGGACTTGCTGGAGCAGGCAGCAGTATCAGGTGAACATGGAGAAGTCCACGCAGATCGCCAAGCCACAGAGACAGCTGTGGGACACACAAACGCTAACGGAACATGTTACTAGAGTACTGTAGAATGTTTCCTCACCACACACAAGGTTAGTTTGATGATTATTCGTGGCGTGTGATTGGACGCTTTCCTCAGTGGACTCGCTCCAAATCACACCACAACCATCAATACACTGCTGACTTTATTATCCATAATGGCCATCAGTGCAGAAACACTAAGACGTTCCTAAATCAAACAGCAGCCGATTAACAGCTAATATCATAAATACAGAAAGAGATGTTACGCAGATGTTATTTAAATGTAAGAAAAGAAGAACTTTTCATCTTTCAGAATTTTTTTTTGTTAGTTTTTTCTTTTGGAGATCAGGCTGTACGGGACGTGCTGAGCGTGAATCCCATCTGGACGTTTGGTCCTGCAGCGAGAAACATCTCACCAAAACGAGCTGCATTTTAATGTTTCATGAACTCTATTAATAAATAAATGAGTGTTTTGCTGACTGTTGAGGTAGAAGAGGAATAAAAAACACTTCAGGGTGAGGAGTCTCTCTGCTCCGTTACGCTTCTCGGTTGTCGGTCGTTTTCCTGTAACCTCACGACGCTGAGGGTTTTTTTTATTCCTTACTTACACTAAACACTTCACATGCCATGAAACGTTCACCATCGTCTGAAGCGAAATGGGATTCGGAACGGACGTCACAGAGAAACCGGGACCGTCTGCGTCTCCGAGTCCGAGCAGCGGTTCAGGGATACGAGGCCACAGGGCCGGCCCTGCGCATAGGCAGAATAGGCAAATGCTAAGGGCACCGCCCACCACTAGGGGCGCCCGTGCGCTCAAATTATTTTTTTATTAATTTATATATATATATATATATATATATATTTTTATTAATATAAATGTTTATATATTTTATTACCTGAGAAGTATTTTATTTATATATTTATTATATATATTTTATTGCTGTAAGAAAGGCAAGCTCTCCGTAATATAGTTTTTTTTTATATAGTTTGTGTGTGTTTCCAAAATATTTTCAAAATAAAGAAAAACAGGACAAAGCTGTGCAGTTTGTTTCTGTGTAAGTTTATGAACAAAATGATCGGAACACAATTGTCTGTGATTCCAGGGGCACCAGGTGAAATCTTGCCTAGGGCAGCAAATTGGCCAGGGCCGGTCCTGCGAGGCCACATGAACATCTTCACACAGCCTGGGGTGTGACTTATATGGTCAATAAGCTACATCTCACTGCTGCTGTTTGTGTCCATAGAGTAGTTTAAACCAGTCATGATGTATAAAACCAAAATGTGTACAGGTTTTGTTACTATAGTAACCACTGGCCTACAGTAAAAAAGTGCACACAACCGTGTAATCTACAAATTGTGATGTTTTTCTGTTCCACGTCAGAGAAAAGGAAAGCCAAACTCTCATTGCAGATTTTTCAGATTTATTTTTCTTATAAGTCCATTCTAAAGTCTCGACTTTGCATATTATAGCAGCCAAGAAACTTTTCAGAGTACCACAATGCAAGACAAATAAAAAAAAATTGTAATAACTAGATTTTTTTTTTAATATATATATATAAAGGGTTAACACAAGTATTTTATAGATTATTTACAGAATAATCATGCTAGGAGATTTAAAAAAAAAAGGCGTACAGTACTGAATAAAATGAGAACACCAATATGGTAGATGTGGATACGAAACTATTAGTGATAAAATATTTAAGGCTTGACTGTATAGAAAATAATATCATTAATACTTAGACGTGATAATACGTGAAGTTAGACGCACTTTAAACATAAACGTATGTACACACTCTGATGTGAGACGCTGACGAGAACCGTAGAGAACCGTGCAAACGTTTCAGCCCACCTGAGCAGAATGTGTTTAAAGCTTTTTATCTGGGAAGGAGGATTGTTGATGGCTTTAAAATGGGGGACGAGACTTTAAATAAAAGTTTTTTTTTTCTTTCTCCCGTAGTTTCTCTTACGGACGTTTTCTGAGCGCGAGTTTAAAATAAAGTTGGGGAAAATGTTTACGGGTCGAATTGACGCGGGTTTCCGACTCTCTTCGAGGCACGCCAGGGTTTATAATAAGCGTCTACGCAAGACTTTTATTATTATTTTTTAAATAAATTACTAATAGTGCCATTTCACCAGTGTGTTGTGATCTAACACACTCCAGCCTCGAAGAGATCCTCTTTTCCGTCTCGTCTACGTTTTGTAGCCCTTCCACAATGTTAAAATGGATAAATTTGTTCTTTAATCTTTTATTATTATTATTATTATTATTATTATTATTATTATTTTAAAGGGACACTTGTTTTCTAGTAAAACCGCAGCGGTATCAGAGAAATAAAACACTCTGGAGCAGGCAGATTGAGGGAAATCCTGTGAAACACTGGACTCTCCGTGTGTCCTGCCGTCCTCTGATGTCCTGTAGTGTTCGTGTCCAGATAAAGAGCCGCGCTGAGACGTTTGCACGGTGCTGTGGAAAAGCGGACGAATGCGGCGGAGACTAAAATCCAACCCCGTGATTAACTTTATACACCAGCGGCAGTGGGCTTGAGTGATTATGTACACCGGAGTTGAGAGACCAGCATCTGTTTTTTTTTTTTTGTTTGTGTTTTTGGCACGTCTTTTTTTTTTTTTTTATTCATTTAATTCTACAACCTTTAGATAGGGCTGTAGCTCGATAAGAATAAGCGCAAAAAAAAAAAAATACAGTATTTAAAAAAGGAATGACTTTCAATCTAAGTTAGGAAATTTTCAGAATACAATGTTGGACTTGGTCCGTGCTCTAAAAGATCTCAGCATACGAGTTTATAACCACCGGATGTAAACAAGACAGTTTTTTAACTGCATAACATCTAATGTCAAAATTAAAAAAAAATAAAATAAAAAAAAAAAATAGCTGCCAAGAACTATAGCCTTTTTACTGTCCAACAATTAGACTGAATTTTTTTTTTTTTTTTTTTTTTCCCCTTTAGCCTCAAGGCCTGAAAGTGCTGCAAAAACTGTCTTTGGATGTCCTTACTATTTCCTCAACCGACTCTCGAAGACTCCACGCCGAGGTAGAGGGAGAGCGAGCGATAGTGCGAATAAAAACAACTCCTTCAGCATGAGGTGTTAACACATTTTAGTACGTAATCCCAGAACCCAAGGAACGATGAAGCGAACAAACGAACACGCCACCAGGACGCGGTGATCCGAGGAGGAGGAACTGACCGGGTTCAGATGAGGGAGATGCGGATGGGGATGCTGGGAGACTCGTTCCGTGGCGGCGAGTGCTGCGTCACCAGGTGCTCCACTACTGTGTGTTTAGACATGTGCTTCATTAGATACGTCTCCTGGAAAGGGAGGAAACGAAGAGAGATCAGAAGGACAGAACTGAGAGCACAGACTCACTGACGCTGAGAAACAGACCCTCAAGGATTCTGTAGTTCCGGTACTTACGGAGGTGTAGGCGCGACCGCACATGCTACAGCAGTAGGCCTTGGCGTTCTTGATAGCATGAGCGGCTAAATGGATCTGCAGAGAGGCCGAGTCGGAGTAGGCGCGGTAGCAGTTAGAGCATTTGTAAGGCTTGTCTTTATTGTGTGACCTCTGGTGAGACTGCAAGACCAGCGAGATTAATCATCATCCTGATCATTAAATACTACAAATAATGATTTAAAAAGGAAAACATTCAAATTATAACACTATAAAAGTAGAAGAAGTTGTATGTCAAGAACACGGAGCTGCAAAATCCTTCATAAACAACAGATTGATCAAATAAGTCATTTATATGCAGTAATTCACACACTCAGGCTTGATGTGATCACGTTGTTGTTGTCTTACCTGCAGATTGGAGAGTTGTGTGAAAGCTTTATCGCAGCCCGGCTGGATACATTTATACGGCCGATCGCCCGTGTGGATTCTGCAGATGTGTTCAGAGAAAACACACAAAACAAGGTGTTTATTACAGTTACAGTTTTTTTGCATTTAAACACTCAGCGATCCTTTTTTACTGTAAAAGACATTTTCACCTGCTCAAGGCACAATTATACAGAAAATATTGTTCAATTAGGTCATTTGCACACATATTATTATTTTTTTTAACGCTGCAATAAAATTTTATTGGAGGCTTGTAATTTCTAGAATACGGTCGTAGGCAAAAGTTTAGGAACCCTGACAATTTCTATGATTTTCATGTATAAATATTTGGGCGGGGGTCACGGTGGCTTAGTGGTTAGCACGTTCGCCTCACACCTCCAGGGTTGGGGGTTCGAGTCCCGCCTCCACCTTGTGTGTGTGTGGAGTTTGCATGTTCTCCCCGTGCCTCGGGGGTTTCCTCCGGGTACTCCGGTTTCCTCCCCCGGTCCAAAGACATGCATGGTAGGTTGATTGGCATCTCTGGAAAATTGTCCGTAGTGTGTGAGTGAATGAGAGTGTGTGTGCCCTGCGATGGGTTGGCACTCCGTCCAGGGTGTATCCTGCCTTTATGCCCGATGACGCCTGAGATAGGCACAGGCTCCCCGTGACCCGAGGTAGTTCGGATAAGCGGTAGAAAATGAATGAATGAAATAACTGAAGGACACTAAAGTAATATTTCAGTAGTGAAATGAGGTTTATTGGATTAGCAGAAAATGTGCAATATGCATCAAAACTAAATTAGACAGGGGCATAAATTTGGGCACCCTTGCCATTTGAATACCTGTAACTACTTAGCACTGATTAATTGGAACACAATTGGTTTGGTGGATCATTAAGCCTTGAACTTCATAGACAGGTGCATCATCATGAGAAAAGGGATTTAAGGTGGCAAAATGCAAGATGTTGTTCTCCTTAACTCTCCTCTGAATAGTGGCGACATGGAGGCCTCAAAATAACTCTCAAATGACCTGAAAACAAAGATTGTTCAACATTATGGTTTAGGGGAAGGCTACAAAAAGTTATGGCTGAGATAAAAGCTGTCAGTGTCCACTGTGAGGAACATGGTGAGGAAATGGAAGACCACAGGCACAGTTCTTGATGGATGGTGAAAACGGTCAAAAACAGCCCACAGACCACCTCCAAAGACCTACAACATCAACTTGCTGCAGATGGTGTCACTGTGCATCGTTCAACAATTCAGTGCACTTTACACAAGGTGAAGCTGTACGGGAGAGCGATGCTAAAGAAGCCTTTTCTGCACACATGCCACAAACGGAGTCGCTCGAGGTACGCAAACGCACATTTGGACAGCTTCATTTTGGAATAAGGTGCTGTGGAGTGATGACACATAGATTGAGTTATTTAGTCATAACAAGGGGCGTCAAACTGCATGGCGGCAAAAGAACACAGCATTCCAAGAAAAACACTTGCTACCCACAGTAAATCTGGTGGAGGTTCCATCACGCTGTGGGGCTGTGTGGCCAGTGCTGGAACTGGGAATCTGGTTAAAGTTGAGGGTCGCATGGATTCCACTCAATATCAGCAGATTCTTGAGAATAATGTTGAGGAATCAGTCACAAAGTTGAAGTAACGCCGGGGCTGGATATTTCAACAAGACAACGACCCAAAACACTGCTCAAATTCTACTTAGGAACAAGTACAATGTTCTGGAATGTTCTGCCATCCCAGTCCCCAGACCTGAATATCATTGAACATCTGTGGGGTGATGTGAAGCGGGCTGTCCAGCTCGGCAACCATCAAACCTAACTGAACTGGAGATGTTCTGTAAAGAGGAACGGTCCAAAAAACATTCATCTAGAATCCAGACACTCATTACAGACTATAGGAAGCGTCCAGAGGCCGTTATTTCTGCTAACGGAGGCTCTAATAAATATTGATGTGATTTTTCTGTTGGGGTGCCCAAATTTATGCCCCTGTCTAATTTAGTTTTGATTCATATTGCGCGTTTTCTGTTAATCCAATAAACCTCATTTCACTACTGAAATATTACTTTAGTGTCCTTCAGTTATTTGATAGATCAAAAGGAAATTGCTGATAAAACACCCAAATATTTATACATGAAACTCTTGGAACTTGTCAGGGGTGCCTAAACTTTTGCATACGACTGTATTTCATGGAAAACATGAAACCATGTCTCCCTGTCACAGATCTTCAGCGACTACACTGGTCAATTTGACATCAGAGCTTTCTGATGGCACCGAGTTATATGAAACAATACGTGCAGATTAATCTGACCTGGTGTGTTGCTGTAGATGTGACAGTTGGCGGAAGGATTTCTCGCAGTATGAGCAGTGATAAGGCTTCACCCCCAGATGGATGCGTAAATGCTGCGCCAGGTAGGAGGCGTTGGCGAACGACTTGGTGCAGTGAGGACATTTGTGCGGCTTGGCCTCCGTGTGGGATTTGGAGTGAATCTGCATGTCTGACTTGGAGTAAAAAGTCAGCGGACACACTTTACACCTGAAGGGAGAAAACACACACACACACACACGCGTGCACGATTGCGTGTTAAGTTCACGTGTTAAGTTTCTGTTTCAGGTGAAAATATAGATTTTTTATTATTTTTTTTTTTACCTGTATGATTTGCCCTCTTTGGCTGCGATTGTTACAGACGACTGGTCAGCTCCTGACGCCAGGATGGGGTAGGGTACGACCAGGAGATGACCCGACGAATTTTCTGCTTTGATCTTCTTGCGTCCTCGTCCTCCGCTTTTCGGGGGCGGTCCCAGCAGTCCCGCGAGCCCCCCACTGTTTTTCATTGGCTCTGCTCCGACAGTGCCGGCCAACCCTGAGAGGAGGTTTGCAGAAGGTGCTGATCCATGGCGTACGTGGCTGCTGCTAGAGGATGTGGGTGTCATAGCCTCAGTCGTGTTCTGGTTGCGAGATGACAGTGCTATACCTGGTCAGAAAGAACCATACGATCATTTTAACAAGCTCTAAATGGTTAAAGGTTCAATCGGTGACTTTTAGCCTGTAAAACACATTCCAGAAGCTGAAACTGGCCTTGATGCTGTGAAAGATCCAGTCAGGAGACATGATAAACTCAACTGCGTCAGTAAGCGCCGTTACCTGACAGATGGTTCGCTCTTGAAGGTTGGTCTATAATCTGTCGTAAATGCCAGTCTTCCCAAAGTCCTCTCGCTTTTAAGGCTGCCTTATCATCCAGGTTCAAGTTCACGTCACCGAGAATGCGTCCTGTGAGAAAGGAGAAGGAAACAGGTCAGTTTGCAAGAAGGCTTTATTGTAGTGACTTCACTAAATCACTGGTTATAGGGGAGCTGTTTCGTGCACTTCTGCGTCTAGGGTTAGGCTGAACACATTCGCAAATAATCTGCAGAACTGGAAATTGTGGGGTTTTATTGTTTTATAAAAAAAAAAAAAAAAGAATTGCTAGTAAACATTTTATTACTTTTTTTTGAGACCTACTTGTTTGCTTTAAAATCGTTAATTAATACCGTGAATTAAATTATTCTTTCTAACTACTACTTTTATGCCAAACCAGGGAGCCCTTTTTCAATTTCTATTCATAGGTGCACAGTTCCACACTACTTTATTGAGCAAATAGTAAAGCGATAAATAATCGCCCCCTAGTGGCTGTTAATAACATACTGGTCACAAAAGGTACAGCCTACATATGTGGAATTTAAATATATAAATGTTCCAGTACATATGTGCGATATCTGTTATTTCTAGATGCAGTTTGCAAGCTAGTAAGTTATGGATAAATCCAATCGTCGGCTATCTGATCGGCTGACGTCAGCTAGCTAGAAAACTCATCTAAACAAAATGCTCTAAAACACTTATTGCTCGGTGTAATTCATAAACGTTACTAAAACGCGAGTGACCATGAAGTCAAAATATAAAATACAAAAGTGTTCATACCAAAATATATTACGTTCCCCCACATTTCAATGTTAAACAAAACGTTTAGACTGGGTTGTTTTAACAACATATTTGAAATACATTAAAGTTGTTATACTTCGTTTTCGTTCGTTTTCTACCGCTTATCCGAACTACCTCGGGTCACGGGGAGCCTGTGCCTATCTCAGGCGTCATCGGGCATCAAGGCGGGATACACCCTGGACGGAGTGCCAACCCATCGCAGGGCACACACACACACTCTCATTCACTCACGCAATCACACACTACGGACAATTTTCCAGAGATGCCAATCAACCTACCATGCATGTCTTTAGACCGGGGGAGGAAACCGGAGTACCCGGAGGAAACCCCCTAGACACGGGGAGAACATGCAAACTCCACACACACAAGGCGGAGGCGGGAATCGAACCCCGAGCCTGGAGGTGTGAGGCGAACGTGCTAACCACTAAGGTATCGTGTCGCCCCACACCCCACACCCCCCTTGTTGTTATACTTGTTAATTAAAATAAACCAAATATGACCATAAAGCTATATTAGAGTCGAAATGTTATCATGTTAATGTAATGTTAAGGTTATAATAGACACATAATTAAATATCTATAATGCTGCATCAGGTAAATCTAATCCAAACAGAAGATATGTAGATTAGATTATCTGAATTTGAGCAGAACTACGGTATTGTTGTATCCATAATGTTGACGTTTGGGCATGTGCTGTAATACTGTACTGCAGAACACACAACAAATGGACACTGATTTTATGTCAGCAGCTCTTCCACCTAAAACATTAGGTTATTAATATCAGCTAAAATGATACGGTTTGTGAAGAGACTGATGCATGGTCTGATGTGTGTTACCTGCTACGGAGCTGGACGCGGGTCGGGCGTGCAGGGCCACATCAGGCTGTGTTGGGCTATGAGGAGGAAGGCCGGGCATCTGCTGAAGCTTGGATACGGCCATGCTGTGAGTCCCACCTTCTACAGGCGTCGGAGGAACCAGCAAGGGCTGCTGGGATTGGACTGAAGTAGGGGGCAGGTGTGGAGGTCTGATTTTCTCAGCCATCAGCTGCTCCTTGATCTTGTTAATTAGAACGAGGTTGTCCAGCTGAAAACAGTGAGTGTGGAGGACATATGAAAGTTCAAGTAGCCCTCTAAGGGTTAACGCCAGCTAATCAGATACGCTATGAATGGCTGCTAGCTAAGCTGCTACAACAAGACACCTTAGTATTAAACTAAGTATTAAATGAATATTTACACAATGTTCTACTTAAACAGAATGTACTGGATCAGCAAAGACGTTACTGATGTTCACGCTTTGGTTTTGTACTGAAGCTCTGATGCTAATATAGCTAACAAGTGCTGGAAGTATTGCATTTTATCCAGAATGTTCTATGTAAATGTGTCCTACAGTCGGGTTCCAACGTACACACGGAATTGCTGATCTCAGAATTTACAATAAGAGATGAACATGGACAGAATAGATGGTGAAACCATAAGCAATGGCAGTTACATTAGAAAAGAGAAAGTTCTCCAAGTTATTTATCGTAAGTAATATTAATGATGATAACGATACGATTCTGCTTCTTTATCTCGTCATTTAATACAGACATTATGGACTTTCTGGCAATTACATAGTTATAAAAAAGATTGTGGATGAGATACATTAGACTTGTAAAAATTCATAAATGAAAGATTCTTACCTGGCTAGGCATCGCAGGAGGCGGAGGCCAGAAGTACGGGTTATTAAACCGTGGCTCGGCCATGCTGAGGAAAATAAAGCGACACAGAAACACTCAGTTTCATTCGGTTTAACATAGACAAACTACAGCTCTTCACTGTTACTGAGAAATTAAAGAAATACGACATGCAGAAAGATAAACTTGTTGAAAATTACAGCTGTTCTCAAAATACACAAAGGAAAAGTTGATCTTCAGGATGTTAAATCTGCGTGACGTTCGGATACAAATATAATCGACGGCGAGTGCAAGGAGAGTGACTTCATCACACAAGTTATAGCAGCTATAAACAGTCGTTCTCTTAACAGCCTTACCAGAAAAACACGGCTTGTCATGAACATTAAGCAGGTCCTATTGTACGAATCACACGGTTGTAAAATAAATCGTTTTAACAAGCAGTCGTAGGTTCTGTATGCAGAATTTGCTGATGCATCAAGAAACACAAGTGATACTAAGATGGAAGTGACGTGGAGACCACAAAGAAAAAGGAACCGGTGTAACCAGTGCAGAAGAACCCAAACGCCAGTGATATCCTGATACACTTATGTTTCAGTGGCATTTTAGAGGGAACTTCTTTATCACACACTGCAGCTCAGTGAAGTGAAGCAATACTAAAGCAATACTGGGCAAACAGAGTCCCACATAGTCCTCCACAACCATCCCCCAAATCATGACCCTGCAAACAAGACTGGCAGCACACTTCATCAGTCATGAGCACGAACCTGCTGGTGTAAAAGCTCCTGAAAGAAACATGTATGTGCATTTACACAAAGTCGTTGCATAACGTAGGCTAAAAAGAAAAAAAAAAAACAGAAAAAAAAAAAATCTTCCCTTCGAGTTCCAACAGGAAGTGAAACAGACACCCATAACCACCATTAAGAAAACATTCTGCAAAAGTCTGGAGTTCATACGCCTGGACATATCGTCTTTATTATTTTTGGCTTGTGCAAACCAACTCCTCTGTGCAGACCCCTAGTCAAACAGCCTTCCACCCGGAGCACGCTGCCAAAACATGCACGGCCAAGCAAAAAAAAAAGGAATCCATAATGCATGAAAGCAATATTCCTCAAATAATCCCATCGTGTGGAAAGATTTCTAGAAGGCCAAGATATTTCTTAGAGAAAAGTGAACAGAGGTACGATTGCGGGCGAAGACCACAAAGAGAGCTGAAATGATGTGTTTATGTGCACATTACTACATATTAAACTAATTTTCACACTTGGGCTGCATAATACAGACAAAAATAGCTTAACGAGGAGGCTGCAATTGTGCCACACACTGAAGTTTATTTAAGATCTGAAACTTGGGACGTCACATTTGCTCTTAGGTTCACACTTTGGCGTATGACCGTTCGTTTTTTTCTGTCTGTACTGACATCAAGACATCGTCGTTTTCAGCGACACGGCATGGCGACAATTCCAAAGAATCACTCGCTGTGGTGAACGTTGGCCGACGTTTGGTCAGTTGCCTGACTCCAATTGGTAGGAACTTTAGGTCCTACCTGCAGTTAGGTCTCAGTTACTGTGTTTCAGCTTATCCTGTCATATACGACCCACTGTTAAATGTACACAGAGACATTACGCAGAAAAATCTTGGAAGGAAGCAGCAGACGTCGATGACAGAGTATATAGCTAGTACAGAATATATATATATATATATATATATATATATATATATATATATATATATATATATATATATATATGTAAATTCATCAGAAAAAAATGCTGGACAGGCCACACCCACAAACCACAGACTTATGGCAAAAGTGACAAGTGAATTTTCACATAAATACTTTCATGTCTATTGTTATGTCGGAAAACAATAATTGAATTGACTATTGTAGTGTGATAAGGATTAACAAACAATACTGTATATTGCACAGCCCTACCTGATAAACAATAAATTCTTAAGTGTAAAGAAAAGCAATGTATAAAGTCTTTAAAAACCTTTCAAGGAACAAACATTTGAAATAAAACATTAATCTGCATATAAAGACATTTCTATTGTGAGCTGAATGTATAGGCAGAAATTAAACCGATATAGAGACTGGGTTAAAGATTTTAGGATCATATAAAAATCTATCTATCTATCTATCTATCTATCTATCTATCTATCTATCTATCTATAATACAGCCTGTATAAAAGTGTGTGTGTGTTAGTGAGAGAGAGAGAGAGAGAGAGAGAGGAGGTGCAGGGCTCCAGCATTGCAACACACCACCACTGGAACCAGAAATCCGTGTAAAAAAAAATGTAAAAACGCTCCAAAATGTTTGTATGCTGGAGACAATAAGCAGCGACCTCTCCGACTGTCACCACTGGCTTCTTAAAATCCCTGCTGAAAACCGAGATCACAACTTGAGCTACTTAACTTTTCTCCTTTTAATCTATCGGTATCTTGGAAGTTTTATTGTCATCTTTTTTTTACATACACTATTTATTAAAACGCAAAGTCAAACATTGGGATTAAACCCAAGCCCTGGTTTGGAGACCGGCGGTAAAGCGCGTTGCGCGCCGTGCCTGGGCCTCTCCCACATACTCAGACAGTTTTATTAAAAAATTCAGACAAAAGGAAAACAAAAATGGCAGCCTGTCTTTATTTTTATAAAGGAACCAGACGCCATATTCTGCAGATCCCCCAAATTTGCACGCAGAAATGAATCCTAAGCACTAAAGGCGTCGCGCGGCACCTTAAAGCAGCCCTCCGTTTATTTGCATTAAGAGCTCGAATGATTGTTTACTTAGATCTGCAGGTTTGAATAGCCCGGCTCAAAGAGGGGAAAAAAAGAGAGCAAAAAAAAAAACAAAAAAAAAAAAACAAGAGACTTCCTACAACAATCATGCCGCACAAAATCTCCATGAACAGCACACAAGGTCTGGTCTGGATTTTTATTTCTGTTAAATCAGTCCAATATAATAAAAAGCATCCGGTATTTTTTTTTTTTTACGCAAAACACTATTTTAATGCATCGCAAAAAAAAAATCCACATGTAAGAGGCTTGTCTTCAGCCATTCCGCTGCTTTAGATTTTTTTTTTTTATGTGAACTTTTCCGAGCTCCGCGACAACTCCGGACAAATCACACAACATAATGCGTAAAATGCGCAAAAACAACAAATGCGCCTCTAATCAAAGACGCGCACAAACTCACCCCACTGGCTCGATCCTGCTTCAGTGTAGTTTTATTATATAAAAAAAAAAGGTAAAGATCTTCTTTCAGCTCGCGTTCAGTCGGAGTTCAGACCTTCCGGGTCGCCTACTGTTCACTTCTGGGTGCTGCAGGCAGAGAGCTCAAACACTCATCATCATCATCATCATCATCATCATCATCATTTCTGCACAGTTCCAAAAATATATGCAAAAAATATATATATATATATTCTGCAAATAATAACACGATTACAAAAAAAGGACGTGTGTATTTTATTATGATTATTTATTTCATGAATATTCATTATTTTTGCATTAATAGAGGATTTGCACGGACTTTGTTTATTTTGGATCAGCAGTAATAATAATAATAATAATAATAATAATGATGATGATGATAATGATGATGATAATGATGATAATAATAAAAATAATATGAATAATATTATTGTTATTATTAATAATAATAATAATAATGATGATGATGATGATAATAAGAAAAATAATATTAATAATATTATTATTATTAATAATAATAATAATAATGATGATGATGATGATGATAATAATAAAAATAATATTAATAATATTATTATTATTATTATTAATAATAATAATGATGATGATGATGCTGATAATGATGATAATAATAAAAATAATGTTAATAATAATAATAATAATAATAATAATGATAATGATACTATTAATGATGATGATGATAATAATAATGTTAATAATAATAATAATAATAATAATAATGATAATAATAATAATAATAATAATAATAATATCCCAATAAGTCATTTAACCAAAACAATCCTATTGCGCAGCTTGAACTCTGTTGACAGAAGCTACACTGATCTCTACCATGTTAAAGACAGTTTGCATGCACTTTGTAATTTGTGTGAAGATGCAAATTTAATTCGTAGCAGCAAAACACGTTATTTTTTAGACACAAAACTGTGACTACATTTCTGTATTTTATTATATTTAATTATCTGTCATTTCTGAGTGTGTGTGAGTGATACCTATAAAATTAATAATAATAATAATAATAATAATAATCTGCTCAAATTTAAAAATAAATAAAAAATAAAAAACTATATTTCCTTATTTAATTGACTTCTTATTATTGAGTTAATTTAAGATCCGTCTCCTGTTGCCTGATTTTATTTTTAACATCCTGGAGTTATTTCTATTATATAATAGAAATATATTTCTATTTTATATTTTTGGGGAATGTAAACTTTTCTACTCGATAGTTCTACATGCCCACACAGCGCCCCCTTGTGAACACCCCCTTCAGGTATGGATTATTAGTTTCCTGCTCTGTGTAGTGTTTGATTTAGATGTTCATCCTAAACAAGTTCATGTAGAGAACTGAACTGATCCAATCCTTGTTTTGTGGGTTTGTGCAGTCAAGCGTGTCACGTTTATTCCTGGAGCTAGAAAGCTGTATAGTGTAAAGATCTTCACTCTAAAAGGTAAAATAATGTTATATCCTTTAAACACAGAAGGTAAAGTTTAACACCCACACACACATTTTATATATATATATATATATATATATATATATATATATATATATATATATATATATACATATATATATATATATATACATGTATATATATATATATATATACATGTATATATATATATATATATATATATATATATATATATATATATATATATATATATATATATATACGTATATATATATATATATACGTATATATATATATATATATATATATATATATATATACACATACATATACATATATAAGGGCTACAGACGCATTTGTTTGTCACATCTACATTACATCACAATGAAATCCTTTCTTCACATATCTCAGCTTTGGAGGTTGGGGGTCAGAGCACAGTCGGCTATGATACAGCACCACTGGAACAGAGAGGGTTAAGGGCCTTGCTCGGGGGCCCAACAGTGGTATCTTGAACAGGCTTGAACCCCGAGCAACGATCCAGACCCTTATCCACCTGAGCCACCAGGAGAGTATTTAGGTAAAGATTCCCAACAAAAGATTCCGTTTTCTTAAGCAGTGAACAAATTATTACCAGAATTCACTGACGGTCATTAAAAAACAAGACAAACTACTATCTAACACCAACACCAGGTTCTAGTGTGTACAGTATATGGACTTTGTGTATCATTAGTTGTCTTTAATTGAATTAATGCTAGGGGGGCACGGTGGCCTCACACCTCCAGGGTTGGGGGTTCGATTCCTGCCTCCACCTTGTGTGTGTGGAGTTTGCATGTTCTCCCCGTGCCTCGGGGGTTTCCTCCGGGTACTCCGGTTTCCTCCCCCGGTCCAAAGACATGCATGGTAGGTTGATTGGCATCTCTGGAAAATTGTGCGTAGTGTGTGATTGCGTGAGTGAATGAGAGTGTGTGTGTGTGTGTGCCCTGCAATGGGTTGGCACTCCATCCAGGGTGTATCCTGCCTTGATGCCTGATGACGCCTGAGATAGGCACAGGCTCCCCGTGACCCGAGGTAGTTGAAGATGAATGAATGAATTAATTAATGCGCCATTAATTCAATGGATGTGGTAGCCTAGTGGTTAAGGTGTTGGGCTACCAATCGGAAGGTCGTGAGTTCGATTCCTACATCCACCCAGCTGACACTGCCGGGCCCCCGAGCAAGGCCCGTAACCCTCAATTGCTCAGTTGTATAAAAGTGAGATAAAATGTAAGTCGCTCTGGATAAAGGTGTCTGCTAAATGCTGTAAATGTAAACATTAAAGGCACCACATTGGTATTTAAACTCCATATAACTGAATTAATGTTGGAAAAATTCAGTAACAAGTGAAAAAAAAAGCCCCATGATGCAGTTTTTACTTCTTTACTCTCAGTACAAACACAAACAATAAAAAAAAAACAGATTATGGTCCATTTCATGATTTTTACCATGAAGGTTTAAGGTGAAGTTTTTCTATAGTACATTTCATACATAAAGCCTGTACGGTTTGGGTGGTTTGTGTCCTGAGCGATTTATAGACACTAATAATGCTTTCAAATGAATTCTGTATGAATTTTAAGATGCTCAGGTACAGAACACATCCACACTGGCACCACTCCAGCACTGTTGTGCCTTTACTTCTAGATGTTTCTAACTCTTTAAAATCTCCTATTCTTTCTTTCTTTCTTTCTTTCTTAATCATTTTTCAGCAGAAGGTGGCAGCATTCCCAAATTCTTCTGAACTTCTGCATTCATTTCACATCAGACAACCCCAGTGCTCACTTGGGGTATTTCCTAAGGCCCAAGTCACAGCCCTAATCCAGCACACCTGCCCCATATAATCAGGTCTGATTAACCGGATTAGTGTGTGGTGCAGCTAAAATATGTCTGTGTGTCGACCTCAGCAACGTCCACACAACTAAATCGAGTGACAACTGACCTACAATCCTAAAAAAAAAAAAAAAAAAAATGAAACCTCACAGTCAGAGAAGACAATAAAATTATTTGCACCCCTCACATATTGACTGGGGGAGTTTTTGTGAGATCTACAGATACACTCTTGTTTATACTAATAAAACACACACACACACACACACCACAAACAGGTGAGGCAAAGGGAGGGTTTGCCTGTTTAGACACGTCCCACAGGGGGCGGCTACAACACAACACACACACACACACACTTGGACATAGAAGGATGAGTTGCTGTGTACACACGTTCTCCAAAGGTCACTGTGGATCTCTCAGGTAAAGATGATTTCCTATAAACCTTTAGTACACTAATGGGAGTCACTTCTCTCTGTGTCACTCTGTTTCTCCTTGTCTTTCTCTCGCTACCTGAGCAATGGTCAGAAACTGCAAACAATCTTAACAGCTTCAGCTATGCATTACTGCAGGCAAAGTAACACGGCTGGGATTTCTGAGTGTGAATCAGTCCGAATCAATCATATTATCTACATCAAAACAATCAGGCTTCTGTTGCACATATTGACCTAAATTCAGCTCAGGTGTAAGAGATCCTCTTCATACTTCTTAAAGGTATTTCCCTTGAATACGTCTTGACATATTTGTGCTAAACGTTTGCCTTCAGGACCTTTGCAGTGATCTGTAATACCAGTGTGTTGTCTAAGATATAATGTGAGCGTTAATTTCTTTTGGTTTTCTTCTAAACCTTTTAAAATTAAACTTACGGTCCATATTTAGACCATAATGATGAACCGAAGCTCCACCTGGTGCACTTTCACAGGTCAGATCTACACGTTAAAGGTACAATCACACCACAGCCACGAGGAGGAGTGCCTTTAATTTGTTACCAGTCTTTTCTCACCCTCTTTCGTTGACATTTTAACATTTGTTTTCTGTCACACACCTCTAACAGCTTAAGCTTCAGAATACACAGTGTCTTAATGCCTCAATGCTTTTGTTGTGCTGAGAAGGTGAAGTTAGATTCCAGCTCAGTTCTTGCCTAAGGTGTTCATGTAAGAGAATTCAGTAAAGAATAATGTCTCTTTAAGAAGATTAAAGACTCTGTTTGTAATCAGTATTTTGAAAAAAATTGCTTCTAGCCTTGAAGTTCCTAATCTCTCTCTCTCTCTCTCTCTCTCTCTCTCTCTCTCTCTTTAGTCTTAGTCACTTCAACCAACTAATTAACAATCACTTAGAAAGAATCAGTCTTGGCAGCTGCTCATGTTAACAAAAGCAACAAAATGTTAGAGTTCATGGTTGGGACAATGTGGCTGATATCGTATCGCAGTTCTCAAAGATGTTTCCACAACACAGAGCATGTAGCACTGTGTGTAAGGTTTGCTAACGATTTCCCAGTTTTTCAAGTGTTGCATTAAAATATTAAAAGAAAATACCTCTGTGTTAACAATTACTCTAATTTGACGGCTTCTTTTCAGTTTGTAATTATTTTGATGAATCCGTGACGTCGATGTGCTCCGAGACGAGTTTTATATCTGAACGTCGTCCAGCACTTTTACACTGCGCTGTTTTTATACGATTGGAAACAAATAGAAATAAAACGATGTATTCGTAGCCCTGAGACTCACGATGTCTGGAGTGTATCTTTGGAACTTTAATAAAATGACATTTGAATTTCATTCAAAGGAAAAAAAAAAAATCATGTTCTATTGCACAAGGTGCTTCTCCAAATCAGGGCAGTGCAGTTTGCGCAATAACACACACACACACACAGCATGCTGTAGTAAAGGGAACTGTTATTAAAGCAGGCTCTATAAGATTATGGCTGTGCGTATAATCTGTGTGTTGAGACTTAATGTGAACTTAAAGGCACAATATTCAATTATAACTTAACACTTGGTCTCCAGAGAGTTTCAGTTTACTTTGAGTCTTTGTTTAAACTCTGATTATACGACCAGACCATGTGCGATAAACGTTAAATCGCACACACAAAGCTTTTTATGACTGCGACAATATTCTCAAAATACACATTATATCATAAAAGGGTGTCGTTATGGAAGAGATTTCCGTCCGAGCCGCCTGATCTTTACGAACTAAAGCGTGTTGGGTGAAAGTGGTTTAGAGCACAAGACTGTCGATCGCTTCGAGAAGCTCAAGGCCAAAATTCAGAAAAAGCAAACATGAGAGCAAACAGTGTGTCAATAAACACCACGTGGTGAGATTGGGGCGAATGACCAGAGAGAAATATTGACATGTTTCAGTTTAGGTCTAGAAAACACCAGAAAAAGGATTTTCTTTTTTTTTTTTTTTTTTTTTTAAAAGACGCTTGTTTGCGCCTTTATTCGTCCCACAGTGGGGACATTTCTGTTACAGCAGCAAAGAAAAAGAAATGCAAATATATATATATATAAAAGAATAGACATAATATAGTATACAGTATAAACACAACACAACATATAAATACAAAGAAGAAAAGAGACCACGAGTACGTCGTTAAACTAACACGCATACTGCACACAGGTGATATTGCACGTTTTTAAAATTTCTGTTATTGCACGTGTTGTAATATGTAAATATGTAAAAAAAACATTAGTGTGTATTATGGTGATCATCATGATCTCAGCATCTATACAGAAAAGGAAGTATTTTTTTGCACATGGATGAATCCTGTATTTTTCCCAGAAAGGTGGTGGATGGATGGAGATATATGGAGAGAGAGAGAGAGATGGATATAGAATAAGATAGAAGAACAGATAAATACATGGATGGAGGAAAACGGTGTTTCAATATCATGAAAATATTCAGGATAACTTGATGTGCTATAAAACCCAAATTCGAGCATGTGCAGAAAAAACCTCCCGTGTCCCAGTGCTAATGCAAAACGCACATCATTTGCCTGAAACACGTTTGCGTATTATTATAATATGTAAATCTGAGCATTTTAATTTTACATCACGACGTACTGTTTCACCTCTCTTTATCTTTATCTGTCCTTTGAAGCTGTAAAGTGTTTTCAAATGAAATTCAGAAGCAGAGTCGGGTCTTTTTTTTTCTTTCCTCCTCTCCTCTCTCTCTCACTCAACACCGGCTCCTGTCTCAACACAAGACGTTTATAGCACCGTGTACGTGCTTCATCAAGCTTACACTTACTAACGATCTCATGAAGAACAAATCAAACCATCACTGAAATCATCTTTCAGACTTGTTCTATAACATTAGCAACGTTTATGTTGTGGTAACGGGCTACCAATCGGAAGGTTGTGAGTTCGATTCCTACGTCCACCAAGCTGCCACTGCTGGGCCCCTGGGCAAGGCCCTTAACCCTCAGTTGTATAAAAATGAGATAAAAATGTAAGTCGCTCTGAATAAGGGCGTCTGCTAAATGCTGTAAATGTAAATTCATTCAGGTTCCTTCAATTAATCACTTAATTAACGCATCAGACAGCAATAACAAACCCTAAAACTAAACGTCAGTAAAAATAAATGATCAGTATTATTAAAGCAAATAACGGCAATAAGACACTGACGCGTGTGATTATAGATTGTTCGATAAAGGATTCAGTCCACAGTTAATAATTTGAATAATTCTGACACTGACAATTTGTTGCTAGGCAACATAACGGATAAATATTTCGTATGCTACGGACAGAACAATGACTCGATTATAGTTGTTTGTTAAATAAACAAATCCTGTGGCTCCAGGACTTGTGTTGTTCGTCCCTGAGCTCAGGTTTCGTCCTGTGTGAAGACGGGAAGCTTTTGCATGTCTGTGTAGGTTTCCAATGTTCTCTGGTTTCCTCCCAGAGCAAACTGGTAGGTCGGTGGACCGGTGAGTCTAAAGAGTGTGTGTGTGTGAGATGGATTTCAGTATGTTTCAACAAGACAAATATTTTATTGTTTTAAAACTTAAATTAAAAAAAATTTGTCATAGTTTTAGTTTGAAAGGTGATTCACATTAAAAAAGGATTCGGAACAGAGAGAGTTTTATAAAGGCCAGATCATCACCTGCTTTATCCAGCGTCCACACACCTACACACATTTTTTATTAATGAGCGTGTTTACTGATGTAGCAGGGAATACATCAACATTTAGGAACATAAGGTCATTTAATTTGTGCTAATTTATGTTAATTTACTTTGTCGTACACCGAATAAACAGTCGTGGTTTGTGGTGTTAACGTTCAAACAAACGGCAGTTGTCGGATTTGTTAATGCAGTACATAATGTTAATAAAGGAGAGCCTCGTATTAATAGCAATTAAAATGATTAGATGTAATTAACGGTTAAGGTGTTAGTGTTAAGCTACGTTCACTCGAGTCTCCAGACGCTGTACTGTCGTCAGTTGCCGTTTCTTCTTCTGGTTGCCATGGTAATAATGTTCATGAAGCAAATGAAAGATTTGGTGTTTCTGTGGTCCGTCTCATACGAGATGAAGGAGAAGCGGTGTGTCTTCTACCATCATCGCACCCGATGCACAGACTCGCTCTGTGTTTGCATAAAGTTCAACTTTTCTCTGCTTTGTCACTTCGCTGATGAAGACACACCCACGTCTAAGTCCACAGCACTCGCCGACAACAAACGTCTCCGGTCATTGTGTCTCTGTGAGCATCCCGGTGCTGTCGTTCCCAAGAACCCGTAACGGTTGACATGGTGATGTTACAGAGCGTTTGAGCGCGAATGGGATGTCGGTTGTTTCAGCTCATTAGTGCTCATTAAGCTCATTAGTGCTGCATTAGTATGACGACTTGGCAGGAATGTTCAACGTTATCCCAAAACATCGACTGTGGCTGTGAAGCAGGCTGTGATTCAGCAGCTGGAATGAAAACCTGCAGTCACACTGGAGCTGGTGGTGGATGTGTGTGGACCATAGACTCAGCATGGCATATGTTCATGTGGAAGTTAGAGATTTGGTGCAGTGTAAGATGAGCTAAGGCAAGTGTTAGAGATTAGATGTGGGCGTGTTCACAGCAGGAACACAACAATATTTAGAAAAGTTGAACTTTATGCAAATTCAGAGTGACTCAGAAGACAAGATGTTGTGTGATCCGTGACACAGGGTGCAAACCTCTTCTCCTGCGTCTCGTACGACGATGCAGATAAACGCTGCTGAGTTTTATACACAAAGGCAGAATTGCCCTCCAGAACATTCCAAGATAAACGATTTGTTGTCAAATGTGCAACGTTAGCGGTGACTCCCACGTTACTACGGCAACAGGGGGTAGGAACACAGACTAGCAACTTACAGAGATAAAAATCTTGCATACTTACCTGACCAGAATCTCTGGGGTTTAAAAAACAAACAAACAAT
The DNA here is from genome assembly GCF_030014155.1 of Tachysurus vachellii. Taxonomy (NCBI): domain Eukaryota; kingdom Metazoa; phylum Chordata; class Actinopteri; order Siluriformes; family Bagridae; genus Tachysurus; species Tachysurus vachellii. The sequence goes on along the minus strand of NC_083481.1, from coordinate 2,093,908 downwards.
CAACCAACCACCACCTCATTTCCAACTATAGTTTAACAATTTATAGTCACAAAAACCTTATTTTACTGAGACGCTAGTGTAATTAATTACACTAATGACACTAGTGTAATTAAAGATTAGTATTTACAACTAGTGGCCAAAAAAAACTAGTGAAGGGAAGTTGTGGCCTAATGGTTAGAGAGTCTGACTTCTAACCCTAAGGTTGTGGGTTCGAGTCTCGGGCCGGCCACGACTGAGGTGCCCTTGAGCAAGGCACCGAACCCCCAACTGCTCCCCGGTCGCCGCAGCATAAATGGCTGCCCACTGCTCCGGGTGTGTGTTCACGGTGTGTGTGTGTGTGTGTGTGCACTTTGGATGGGTTAAACGCAGAGAACGAATTCTGAGTATGGGTCACCGTACTTAGCCGTATGTCACGTCACTTTCAATTCACTACTTCACTTCACTAGTTGCCAAGAAAAACAAGTAATACCAGAAAATCTTCTTCAAAAATGACATTCATTTAACAAAAGCTTTAAAATGAAGGACGGTCTGTTTAAAGAAGGAGGAAAAATAAATTTGCTTCATGTTAAGGAGGATATAAAAGTGGCACATCCAGAAGGAACGATGGCTCGAGTTTAGTCAGAACCTGATAGTCCTGATTTTATCCAGGCGTTTCGTGGAATATTAGCACCAGCAGCACTTTTCTGCACATTCATGGATTCTTTTGTTGGTAAATACTTGCTTAGTAACTCGAGTTAATCTACAGCAAAATTTTGAACTTTCTGAAGCACTCTGACATCCAATCTGACCTGATTCGACAGACCAGGCTCTAACCTGCCTCTGGGGTACGGCTACATTCCTTCGATTGCTGGTTGTGTGGTTACTTCTACTAGGAGCTTTTTTCTGTATTGTAGAAACAAGGAGAATCAGTTAGAGTTTAATGTTCATGATGGACAACAAATTACAATATATGCCTAAAACCCACCCTCATATTCGCCTGTTAAAAATCTCACTCCAGATCCAGTTCATCGAAAGTTTCCCAAACTCTCTGTGCAGGACACTAGAGTTCTTCCACTCCAACCTCATCCTACACACCGTGTCTTCATGGAGCTGCTTTGTGCACAGATTTGTCATGATGGAACAGGATTCGAGCGTCTTGGTTCAAGTGAAGAAACTAAATTACAGAGACATTCTACACAATTGTGTGCTTCAGACTCAGAAATAGTTTGGGGAAGAACCACATGTGGGTGGGGCAATCTTCAGGGGTGCACATACTTTTGATCTTGTTGTGAGATGAATCTCTTTGCCAAGCCCCAACTAAACATTGCTAGGGAGTTTTGTAGTGTTCAATACACCGTCTCTATCTGTAACCTTTTATTCATGAAATACTGATACGTTTTTTTTTTCCTTTTTAAAACCTCAGTGAACTTCTAGCCCATGAAACATACAGTGACTTAACTGTAAAGTGAGTATTGTGTAATAATATTTCTTTCCCTATTAACCAACCTTGGTATATTGTTTAGTTTGAAACAGAAAACCAAAGACGACTCTGGAAGAACGTTTAAATGCAAGGTGACCTGAACGTTTTTTTCCCCTAGTCCATGACGTATCTTTTGTTATGATATCAGCAACAGGTTTTCAGGGCATGGAAACCGGGAAAATCAATCAGACCGCAGCGTTTAAGAGTCTGAAGCTTTTACGAGTGTATAAGTGTACTAAAGGCATTAAGGGGTCAGTGGGCGGAGCCTCTCGTGTTGAAATGACTCTTTGACTCTCACTAGATCATGATTTCATCTGGAATATGTTGTTAACCATTCAAAGACACTTGAGTGAATTTTGTCGTGCCCTGGAATGATGATGCCTTTGATTTTTGTTCTTCAGGTGTAAGAATGGACGGCGTCCTGGAGTCGACGATCGCTCTGTGTGGATGCAAGTTGCTGTGCAGCTTTCTGTGTCTTCCTGCTTTTAAAGACTCCATCTCCTCAGTCAGCCTGTGCTGCGTTAGCCTCTTACTCTTCACCGATCTGTCCATCACCAGTAAGGATACGTTTCTCAAGATCCTCATCGCATTACTCCCGTGTTCCTTCTCCATCTCGCTCACGTTCTTTTCTGTTCTTCCAGTGTTCCTGGTGTACCTCTGGTCCGCCGCACCCAGGCCGATGTCTTTTCACCTGTCTTCCGACGTCATCGCTCTGCGCTTCATGCTGTTCCTTAGCGACACTTACGAGGCTGTGTTGATGCTGACGCCGCTGCTGGTGGCTGTAGAACTGCTGGTGCGTCTCTTATGGGGCGGAGAGACTGCGACGTCGACCGCGGACCAAAAGGAATCTAAAGCGGACATGTTTTTAAAGGATGTTGATGGAGATTCCTGGGAGACCGGACAACAACAGAAAGAAGAGGCTCAGGAGAACAACACGGTGGTGTTAAGAGCTTTAGGTTTCCTTGGTTGCCTCATGCTGTGGTTCATATGTGGGACGTATGCCGGGGTTAGCTGGAGGCAAGAGCAGGTGATGGTGAGATCCTGCCTGGAAGGTGGCAGCTTGCTCTCGACGTGCCTCCCCTGCCTTCTCTCTGCTTCTTCACCAGTTAGCGGGCATTTATTTTGGGCTCTACCTGCCGCTGTTCTCTTGCTAGCATTCACCGCAGTTGTGAGCTTAATCGTAGCAAAGCTGACCCCTAGAATTGTTCCACCAGAGCTGCTCGGATGCGTAGAGAAACGAACGCAAACACATGTGCCCACGCCCAAGTGGACGTCAATTGCTGCTGCGTGCATCTCAAACAATTACAATGTTGACTCAGAAAAGACATGGAACAGCTGCACCATTCACAGCTCGCATAATAAGAGGCAGCAGGCTCGCGGAAAGCCGGAGCCATTATCTTGGAGAATAGAGCTGGCTGACGGCTGTAAATTAAACAGTGAAAGCGTCACACTCGTCTTGCCAGCCCACGGCACGGCCCCACACCCTCACAAGCGCCGGGAAAGTCCTTGCTCGAGGGGAGAGCTGATGAAGGGGCTGCTGTGTGGGCTGCTGGTGTGTGTCTTTCCTACAGTTCTCAGCACCAACATACTGCTCGTCAGCAACCTGGACACACTGGCTGTGTACGTTGTGAAACATCTGCTCACTCCGCTGCGAGCTAAATGACAGGTTAAGACAGATGCGTGTTCCCACAGCTCACCTCATGCCGAACATTCCAAGGTTATAGAATTGCAAAATCTGGATGTTAGGTTTTTTTTTTTTTTAGCACATAATCTTCAGTTTTTGGTTTATCCCGGTTAGGGTCAGTGTGGAAATCCTGCACACACTCACCAGATATACAGATGTGTACATGAAGGAAACCGGAGAATACGGTGGAAACTGACTTGGAGAACTGTTACGTCTTGTGGTGGTCCCATCAGACAGCCTGTCCAACACACACACACACACACTTACAGCTAGAGGAAATTCAGAAGCTTAATTCATTTACCAGCATGTTTTTGGAGGAAAGGAAACCCCAAAACCCTGGAGGAAACCCATAAGGCGAGGGGAAGAACATGCGCAAAACCTCCTCACAGAAAAGGACACTGTGCACACAGGCTTTTGGACATTGTATCTGGTGATGGTTAAGATATTGTCTCATGAATGATGAATAAATGATGTTAGCAATTCTGTTTAGTTCTCTTCATCGTAACGTTCCATAAATAAGTCTTTATTAAATGAATAACTGCACGAGCAATAGAATGTAATAATACTTTGTGGCCGGCTGTTCTGGTGTTTGTCTCCAATGGAGAATGCAGTCATTCCAATGGAGAATGAAATCGAGGATTCAATACGTCGTAGAACCGACACATTTTAGACAGCAGGTTTGATGCGTTTTTGATTTATGAGCGTTGAAAGCAAACCATCAGATAATTAACTGAGATGCAGTTATTGTGCTGATCACAGATGGCTGTTTATACAAGCATGCGCACACACACACACACACACACAAACATTCGCTCACACACACGATGCCTGAACCTTTTAGAGCTCTTACTGGAAAAACAAAATAAGGACGTTCAATTTTTCTTGGAAAGCTGTACTCGCTTTTATCACCTCTCGCTTTATAACCCGAAGACTAATTTAGTGTGCGTGGACATTTTCGAGGAAATTACTGAGAAACAGACTTGTATATAAATTAATAAATAAATGCTCTAAACACTAATAACGTGAATACAAACAGACTTGAAGCAAAACCTGTCAGACTGTGTGCTGTGACTAAAACAATATTTGAACACTTACAGTCTGACAACAGAACTCAAAATAATCAGATTAACAAGGGAAAAAAAAAAACTGTAGATATGGATGTTGTAGCCTAGTGGATAAGGTGTCGGGCTACCAATCGGAAGGGTGTGAGTTCGATTCCTACGTCCACCAAGCTGCCACTGCTGGGCCCCTGAGCGAGGCCCTTAAGCCTCAATTGCTCATTTGTATAAAAATGAGATAAAATGTAAGTCGCTCGGGATAAGGGCGTCTGCTAAATGCTGTGAATGTAAATATGTTCAGATCGTCTCCGAATGCTAATGATGTAATCTCACATTTAACTGGAAATCTATTTAATCCAATGAGAGGAGGGTGCACAGACTTTTGTAATTAATTATCATCAGGCGTCGGTGCTGACGATAACGACTTGTTTCCTTCCTGGAACTCTGGATTCTGATTGGTCAGGAGGGGTTGACGCATTTTCTCTGACAGTATACATGCGCACGGTCTACCGTTGCTATAGAAACGGCTAGTTCATAGAGTGGTTTTCTGTGAAAACGGTCGTTAAATACGTACGGACGGATTCTTCAGCGTCGGAGGTTTTTAAACTTCAGGACAGAAGAGTTTTTATGCTTATTTTGCACGATTCTGGCTTATTAACGTTGAGAGAGAAAAACGTGATGCTGCTGTAAAGTAACAGAACAGGAACTAAACTGTTTCAGGCGACGTTCCGTGATATTAAACAGCATATCGATAGTTCAACATTATTAACAAATTGTAGCTGTTGAAAAATCGTTGTGATGTAAATAGGAATAAACACGTGTGGAAACGATCTATTAAATTCTTTTATTAAGTGCTGGAATAAGTCACTGAACCTTTACTCGATGACGGCACTGACACCAGAGGAAAAAGAAATGGACTGGATTTTGAAAAGGATTTGAAAAGAAAACATTTTTTTAATTGATTTCATTATAATTCAGTTTCATTGCTATGTGAGACGCACATTGTAAATCTCAGTAGTTTGTTTGTCGTCCAATAGCATTTTATTTCGACTATGTATCGCAGGGGCGACCGACCCGCGGCTCCCGAGCCTCGTGCGGCTCTTACGTTCATACCGAAGTTTGTATTTGTGTCTTTTTAATATGCGCGTTCGCTTTGCTTGGGTTCAATACGGTATTTTCGTCAAACGCGCATGTTAGTGGGATGAAAATACCTCAAAGTTTCCCAGTAGGAGTGAGATCACTTAAGTAAACAATTTGTGTCAAGTTCGCTCTCAAAACGGTAGGAAAAAAAAAAGGTGATGTTCATGTGTGCCCGTGTGTATGATGTGGCTCTTTGTGGTAACACAGTAAAAAATGTGGCTCTTGGTCTCTGACTGGTTGACCGCCCCTGATGTATCATCTTCAGCTGATGCTCAAGCTATAGGTATCCAGAAAAATAAAAAAAACAAACAAATACAATGCCGTGAGGTCTCGAACAAGATGCATGATGTCAGGATATATGTCACATTATCAAATCTTTAGATCCTACATTATCACATGTAACACAATTCATTCATTCATTCATTCATTTTCTACCGCTTATCCGACCTACCTCGGGTCACGGGGAGCCTGTGCCTATCTCAGGCGTCATCGGGCATCAAGGCAGGATACACCCTGGACGGAGTGCCAACCCATCACAGGGCACACACACACACACACTCTCATTCACTCACGCAATCACACACTAGGGACAATTTTCCAGAGATGCCAATCAACCTACCATGCATGTCTTTGGACCGGGGGAGGAAACCGGAGTACCCGGAGGAAACCCCCGAGGCACGGGGAGAACATGCAAACTCCACACACACAAGGTGGAGGCGGGAATCGAACCCCCAACCCTGGAGGTGTGAGGCGAACGTGCTAACCACTAAGCCACCGTGCCCCCTTGTAACACAATTAATATTAAAAATTTTTTAAAAATCAGTACATTAATATTAGCTGCAGGTTGTTGTTTTTTTTTCCTTCTCATGTTAATGTGAGTCTTTAAGACTTTTAACTCTGCGAGCGAAAGTGTTTTTATGTTTGTTTGTTTGTTTTGTAAATAAAACAGGTACGGAGCTCTTTTTTTTTTTTTTTTTTTTACACCCGCCCAGAAACAACATGGGGGCACAAACTTTTGCACCGAACAGCATGTGTATAATGTGATATTCCGACACCAAAACCGTACTCGGTTATTTCGTGCTCCTTGTGTCCGTCACGCCTCCGAAACAGAGCTCAGAATCTGGATGAAAGGAAAACCTTTGACTCCTTTCTGGAGTTGGTGGTTCCTGTGTGGTGAAGGTGAGACGCAGGAAAACGCCCGTGTGTGATCGAGAGAAGAGAAAAGACGTGCTGAAGCAGGCACGCCGTGAAAATAATACATCAAACGTTTACCACAGGCTGTTTTCACTCGTTCTCTCGCTGCTCTCAGGAATCCAGCTGTCTGTCTTTCTTTCTTTTCCTCCGTCGTCGTGTTTGTACAGCGAACTGTTCAAACACTGCTGTCTTTCGTCGGAGAAACGAAAGCGTCATCGCACGCGGTGCACAAAAACGCCAGAAAAATATTACAAACAACAACGCAATCAAATCATAGTTAATACACTGCACACAAGTCTTTAGATTCATTTAAACAAATCCATACTGATTTCCGTGAGTGGTGCAAAAAATATTGGCACCCCCTTTACATACGACGACTGAACGTTCAAACTCCTACAAGTCAGCACGTTAATCCTGAAACTCGGACGCAGTCTGATGTTATAAAGCACCTTTTTCTTAATCTTAATTTTAATCTTACTTTCTAGGGCTGAACATCTTCCACGCGAGAGTCCTGACGTTCCACTTTTCGCCACCAGAGGTCTCCAGGCACTGTGGTGTGAAATTTCCTCTTCATTCACACGCTGTAACACAAGCTGTAGAGTAACACAGGTTAAGCAACACTCCAAACTTCTCTCTTTTTTTTTGTCTTCTAAGCCGCACCGGAGGTTCAGCAAACCGATTTCTACGTTCCTTTCTCTAGGAAGCCTGAGGGCGAATGCTAATCTGACAGCATAGGACTTGAACCTGCCAAAGAATTCAGGCCTGTGCAGACAAACACATGCAGGAGCTTCAGAGACACATAGGAATAAAAGTCAGTGCACTAACACACACACACACACACAAAAAGAGAACGCAGGCACACATGCATCACGTTAAAGCGACAACAAATAGGATTCATGCAGCTTAGTGTCTGGGATGAATATTTATAGCGACCGCAGCATTTGCATCGCATTAAGGCGATAACAGAGCCGTGTGGAGGAAGAACGTTCAGTAATGAGCTAATAAAACACTCTGTGTTGAGCTGATACACGATGGTAATTAGCAACCAGGTGGCGTGATGATCCTGAGTCGCTGTTACCACACAAAGAAATCACTTTATCATAACGGCACGTCCTGATGCGTTTTATTCCTCTTTGGCGTTTAATTAATCATACGTAGTACTTTGGATTCAATTTATAGATCCGTTTAACATTGTTTAAGACAAACGGGAACAGGTCTTTCGTCGTTAGCCGGTCTTTAGTCTCACTATGAGAAAGCACAGACTCAGCTTCACCTCTGATGAGTACAAAGCGCTGACACTGGAGACTCCTTCTATAAACGCTACGTAAACACTTTTCTTCTCACCACATCAACAATTACACTCACACACAAACACACACACTGATATGATGACAATAGCTTTTATAATTACAAGGTGTAGATTTCGATCTGGCAAAATGTCAATAACACAAGTGTGTGTGTGTGTGTGTGTGTGAAATGCTGGTGGGATTTCCATTGAAGCCGGATCGTAGAATTTCACACACAATAATAGGATCAAACGCAAATAAATTTGATAAACATCAAGTTGAAATTTAAGACGTTTACAGCTACGAAGTTGAAGTGCAGGTTGTTGTTTTTTTTTCTTCCCCAGAAACTATAAAGAGAGTGTAAACTTTTACACACAGCCGGACATCGTTTAATAACAGAAAGCTGTGATATATATACACGAGGTATGATGTCATCAAAACAGTTGTGTTTTGTAGATTTAAGACAATAACTTGGAAACAACTTAAGAGGTCAATGTGTTTCCATACGATGGTATTAATTATGTGATACTGGAGATCTCCTGATACACGGCATCCTGAGTTTGGCTTGCTGTTTCTCTCCCATGTTAAAATGATTCGATTAAAAATGCAAGACGGATCGATTTGTCTGACGTGGATGACGTTGGCCAGAGAACGAGAAGCCAAAAAAAAAAAAAAAAAAACAACGGTTAGCATCAGAAAAACACACAATGCTGGAGAACCTAATGAGGTGCAGTTAAAAAAACAAACAAACAAAAAACCCACAAACATCTGGACGACGGTAAAGAAAGGACACGACACGTCGCTGGTTTCACCGATCTTTATTCGTAGAGTAAAACATCTTTTCATGAAGGTCCAGCAGCGAGAGCACACCACAGTGCGTTTACACAACGACGGGTGCAAAGCGTCAGTCATCCGGACACACGTTCGTCACATTCATCATCACCATCAGAGTAAACATTGTAAAATGAATGATGTCTCACACGCTTCCCAAAAAAAAACCCACCCGACCTCATGGCCTGAGTAACGAGCACCGACATACGAAGCCCTAATGAACTGTACACACAGCTGTTCCACATGTGCTGAATTATACATCCCATAATGCTCAGTGCTACACCAAACCTTTCAACACAAATAGAGCAAACACACACTCACACACATAAATAACCCAAGTGTTCAGAGATACAAGATACAAAATACATGGAACAAGGAATTAAAATAAAAAGAGCGGTGGCAAAACACTTACATTTGGTCTTCATCAGCACAGAGGGTGCCAATAATTAATGCTCATTAGCGTCAAAGAAACGCATTTAGATCTATTTAATCCTCTAGACTCGTGGTCTTGGTCAGCGGATTAACAATTTGTACAAATCTTTTCCTGGACATGGAACTTTCCACTAACGTGCGGCGACAGATTCTGGAATATTTTTAGTATTTTTAAGTTATGGTAGAACAACCGATAGCTACAGAGGACATCGACATGGTGGGTGTTTGTGTACTCGAGTTATCGCTTGTTCTGTTGAATCTGTCTATAATTTTAGCACAAACAACAGCATTGGCATTTTAATCATGGCTTCATTTTTTTTAACCATGGTGCCAATACTTATGGGGTTGGGTGGATTTCCTGTCATCATCCTCAGTCCTAAAATCGAGTGCATGCTAGTGTGCTTGTTTAGGAAGGGGTACTTTTTACAAGCCAATCAAATCCCGGTAAACAAAAACCGAAGCCCCGTGTGTTCAAACATACAGTATCGCTCGTGGATCCGTGAACGTATCTGTGTTTTATGTTGTCTTTAACACAGGGGAACCTCCGGGATCCTCGAGTCCTCACGTCATAAATATAAATAAAAAAGAAGAAGAAGAAAAAAAAACATGAATTTTATCTGGGGAGTTAGAACTAATAGTTTAGAGTTTAAAGTGAGTTTTGTGCTTTGCTCACCTCACCTCAGAGGTGCAGACTTTACTAACAAGAAATCGTTAAAAAGGGAAAAGTGAAAGGACGGAAAATTACTTGTTTATAAATTGTAGTATTAAGGTGCAGGGCAAAAAAAAAAAAAAAGCAGTACGTGATATTCAGGAGCGTCTCAGTTTCTTTATCAGGTCGGACTTCATGATATTTGGCTTTCTTTTGGTTCACGTGGCATCGTGTGAATTCGCCGGTCAAACGTCTCAGATATAAAGTTAAAGTTTTGCATGAAAGCCTCGTTTTAAACATCACAAGTTCAGATGATCAACTCTTTTTTTTTTTTGGTTTTGGTCCAGGGCACCTTTTTTTTAGTTCCTTTAGTTCCTGTTACGTTGTGATACGTGAAAGTGTTATTATTGCTGTTGTGGGAACAAAGGCACAAATAAAAAAAAAAAAGAAATTGTAAAGTCTCCCTGAAGCGTTAACACAAAAGAAGGCAGGGTTTATAAAACGAAGCCGTGGAGAATTTCTCCGTAGCGAACGTTTACGCTGCAGTGGTGAGGACGACGGTTCGGGACAAAGGAACAAAGTGCGTTCGTAAACGGGGTTCTTTAGGAAAAAAACAATGTGTGTGAGACTCTATGAGCTCTGACTTCACTCAACACACCACAAGAGACAAAAAAAAAACATTAATTATTTACATGAACAATAGAAATTAAAATGTTTGGCCCTTGAATTTTTACCTTTTTTTTTAATATACATGGAATGGATCGAGTTTGAATTTGTGAAAATCAAGCGACTGCCTCGGCACCGTTTCTGCCTCTTAAACGTGCTCGAGGTGACAGATGGCCCGACGCAGTAACAGCCCTCGCTTGTTTCAACACGCTGACCGTCTCAGTCAGACGTCCAGGAAAATAAAAGCATGGCTCGGAATGAAGGAACGTTAGAAATAAACGTTTTAAACGACGTGAACGGGACAAGAAGAGTGCGGAGTCACTCGATCACCGACGGTGCGCTCAGACGTGGCGTGTTTTATACCACAGCCTTTTGAGTGGTTATCATTTCTATAGTAACAGCTCGGTCATAGGGACTTGTATAGAAAACTAAGAAAACTAAGACAAATAAACTGCAATATAGCAAAAATTCATTGGAAAATAAAATCGTTGATATGGTGATTTTTATTTTTTATGTATTTATTTATTTTTTTTAACGCACACCACAGGAAAGTCTGTGGTTCAGAGAACAGAAAATTGTGATTTTTTTTCTGTAACATTAAAAAACTGGGTTGTTATTATTATTATTATTATTATTATTATTATTATTATTATTTTGGTTTCTCATTTTTTCTAAACCTGAAGAAAATGAGATGCTGGTGAAGTGAACTGTTAACAGCTGCTATAACGAATGTTTCCCAACATTAAATTGTTGAATTGTTATCGCAGGCTGTGGTATAAGAGAAATAAAACACTTCAGCGTGGGCAAAATATTTCGCTCTTGTGTTGTAGCACTGACTCTGATGAGTTTGATTCTTTACTTAACGCCCAGGTGACGTGAGTTCGTTCTTCCTGCTGTGTCCTGAATCTCAAACAGGACATAAAATACGAGTGTTAGAGACAGACTCGCCTCAAACTCACACACGCCCCCACCCCCGGACACCGCAATTACCGCTGGCCGACTGCAAAGACCGCAGACGTGGATAAAGGTCACCTGAGCAGCAGAAGACGTGCCATTCTCATTACCTCATCACAGGGGTGAACGGTAGAGAATAAAATCCTTAAACACACACACACACACACAATCTTATCTCATTAATCACAGGGAAATGCAGAAGATAAAATAAAGAAGAGAAAAGAATAAAGAATAGTGGTCTTGAGTACAGGACATTCCACAGAACATGACAGAAATGACTGCACAATGAATAAAAAGCAACACCTTTCACATTTTGAGCTCCGATACAACAGAAGTGCTCTCCCTCGCTCTCTCCATCTCTCGCTCACACTCGCGTGCTTTCTATCCCTCTCTCCAAGCAGAAGAGGGCTGAGAGTGAGCACTTGGCCTCTGGAGGCTGACAGGATATGAGATGGAGTGTGTGTGTGTGTGTGTGTGTGTGTGTGTGTGTGTGTGTGTGTGTGTGTGTGTGCGTGCGTGTGTGCGTGTGTGCGTGTGTGCGTGCGTGTGCGTGCGTGTGTGCGTGCGTGTGTGTGTGCGTGTGTGTGTGTGTGAAGCAGCTGGGAGAGCAAGAGAGCCACGGCACGATTACAAATGACCAGAAATACCGAATGTACAAAAAGCCCACAGAGGAAACGTCGCATCAGAAAGTATACGGATTCCCCGGCCGTTCCCGACGCACCGCACTGCCGAAAACTGGAACTGTAAAATATTTGAGGTCACGGTGCTGTAAAGCGCGTCTGCTGTTCTGAGCCAGAACTTAAAAATAAAGCACCAAAACAACAAAAACCAAACACTACTGGTCTTTTGAAGACTTCAGGTTGAATCAGAAGAGCAGCTTATAGTCGCACGGTGTTGATCCGTAACGGCTGCACGTTCTTTCCGTTAGCGTGACTCTGTCCGGGGCTGAAGTACGGGAACAGCTTTGCTGGGAACTTCTCTCGGTACGTGTAGAGCCAGGACATGTCGTCGGCGTTGTAGAAGACTAGCAGGCCTTTGGGGTAGTCTAGGTACACGCCCACTTTCTCCAGCTTGCTCTTGACATTGAGGCGGGTCCAGGGCTCGGTGCAGGCGCTGTACTGGTTGCCATCATGCATGACGATGCAGTAGAAGCCACGGCTCGGGCTGATCTGGATGCTGCCCTTGCGGCTGACCGTCTCGTTGGCCACGCCGATCATCCACTGGGTCTTCTCCGAGACCATCACCTCCCAGTAGTGCACTCCTGAGCAGAAGCCCTCTGCCCCCAGTACAGACACCTCAACATCAAAGCGGCGTGGTGAGTCCTGCAGAGGCTGTGGGTGCAGGTTACCGTACGCCACTATGGTGCAGTCGTCAGACAGAATCAGCCTCTGGTGCGCTGTCAGCGGGTCCAGGGTCAAAGCGGCAGGCACTGGAACGTAGGGGAAAAAAAACAAAACGAAACGAAAAAAAAAATGATAAATACTTTGCTTTCTGAATTATTTAGAATGATCCGAGGTCCTTAGCTAAATATTCGATTGCATATATTATTATTATTATTATAATCTAGAACTAAAAAAGTTTACATGTATCTAGGCTGCAGGTTTAAAAGATTTAGACTTTTCCCCTTTACCTACGTCCATCATCACTCTGCCGTCAAAACGAACAAAACATTCAGGACGTTCATTAGTTTGAGAAAAAAAAAATTAGCTGCTCTTTCCCTGGCTGCTAGTGAAAGAGAGAGAGAGAGAGAGAGAGAGAGAGAGTGAGAGGGAGAGAGAGAGAGAGAGGGAGAGAGGGAGAGAGATCCCCATCTTCACTCATAAGTGCTGATACAGCTCCTCCACCCAGCTCTAAGCAGAAACATTTTTACTCACAGCGCCCACCTCCACTCCACCAAACTCACGACCGCCACACCGTGACTGCTTTCATCTGACAAACTCTAACTCTCTCTCATTCCATCTTCAAATTCCAAGCGCGCACACACACAGTGACACAGAGAGAGAGAGAGAGAGAGAGAGAGAGAGAGAGAGAGAGAGAGAGAGCGCTGCTCTGTATGCTTGTCTGTTTCTCTGCTACAATGCCCAGAGGTATTGTGGTGGCTGGAGAATGTGGAGGGAATTTATATATATAAAAAACGTTGCCCTTGAGGTAGAGGTGAGTGTTAGAAAGCTTGGTTCCTGCATGTAAATAACCATCACATGAAGGACAGCTGAAATTTACTAACAATCACCCTTTCCTCACGCTTTATATAAATATACAAGTCTAAGTGGGAGTCTACTGGGAGTGCGCTGGGGTGGGTTATGGGAGTGGGCTGGGGCGGGTTATGGGAGTGGGCTGGGGTGGGTTATGGGAGTGCGCTGGGGGGTGTTATGGGAGTGCGCTCGGGTGGGTTATGGGAGAGCGCTGGGGTGGGTTATGGGAGTGCGCTGTGGTGGGTTATGGGAGTGCGCTGGGGTGGGTTATGGGAGAGCGCTGGGGGTGGGTTATGGGAGAGCGCTGGGGTGGGTTATGGGAGAGCGCTGGGGGGTGTTATGGGAGTGCGCTGTGGTGGGTTATGGGAGAGCGCTGGGGTGGGTTATGGGAGTGCGCTGGGGGTGGGTTATGGGAGTGTCCTGGCAGTGTGCTGGAGTGACTAAAAAAAACACTTAAAAAATAATTAAGTTTGATCAAAATTAAAATTTATCAATGAAATCCCATAATGACAGAAATATGAGAAATAAACACTGCTTCAACAAAACTAGTGACGTCTGAGTGCTGAAACATCTGGCTAATTGTGAGGGTAACACTGAGCCCCCAGCTGCACGGTGTTCACTCCTGAAGCACGCTGGGTGGCTTCACCATGGAGGCAACGTGAGGCAACACTTACACAATGCACAGAGACATGTTCACTCACTCACTCGTTCTCTCTCTCTCTCTCATACTCCAATGTTCTTCCCTGCACTCACATGAGGCTGGTGTGGAAATATTCACGTCTAAACAACACTGCGTTGTTTCCCTCCAGCCACACACACACACACACACACACACACACACACCGAGGAGGAGGAAAAATCCCTGAAAGCTTTCCATCCGTCCTATTTATAGCTGAGCTTGGAGCAGGGACAGAGGATGGGATGTTGTTTCCATTCAATGACAGTTTGAGCATCAGGTAGCACATTAATATTTCAGGCTGCCTCTCTCTAAACACACACACAGAGAGACAGAGAGAGAGACAGAGAGAGAGACAGAGAGAGACACAGAGAGAGAGACAGAGAGAGAGAAACACAGAGAGAGAGAGAGAGAGAGAGAGAGAGAGAGAGAGAGAGAGAGAGAGAGAGAGACAGAGAGAGAGAGAGACAGAGAGAGAGAGAGAGAGAGACAGAGAGAGACACAGAGAGAGAGACAGAGAGAGAGAAACACAGAGAGAGAGAGAGACAGAGAGAGAGAGAGAGAGAGAGAGAGAACACCCTGGAGAATAGGCTGAAGAAAAGCTAAAGAATTACCCCCCCAAAAAAAAAGAAAGGAAAGAAAACCGATCAGACGTCTCTCTAATAATCCCAAAAATCCATCTCTGCACTACAGGGTAGGTGCTGCGGTGTCATTACTGAGATCTCTAGACATGGATCTGTGCTGATTGTTTCATTCTCCACTCAGTCTAGGAGGCTCGTTTCAGTCGCCGTCATGATTCACAATTGGAGAACTGATTGAAGAGCGTGAGGTTTTTTTTTTTCTTTCTTTCTCTGCTTTAACTGGAGAAACGGGTGAAGGAGCAGATAGAGTGATAAAGCTCATCAGAAATCACATTTGCTTCCATTCTCTTACTAAACAACTGAACCAAAAGCCAAAATTCTGTGCTGTAGTTTTTTTATCTGCACCACGTCTGTTCTTTCCAGATGCTGCGATAATGTTGTATATCAGCAGCGTAACAGAAGCTAACTTCAAAATAAGAGCGCTTTTTCCACAAAAAATCATGATGTGTCATAAAGCAAAACGGAATGCAGCGTTAAGAGATAAAATCAAGCGCCGGCCGTGTTTAAAGACGTCGATATCGTGTCGTCGACCTCATACCAAACCCTGGCTAAGTTGTCCGGAGCAATATGACAAAACTCACCAGAACACAACTCTTCAAACTCTTTATAAAAGGTTTTTACACAAACAGTAAACAATGCAAAAATAAATAAATAAAAATTAAGTAAAAGATCATTAATAATACATTATTATTATTAAATTAAAAAAAAAACGATCCATGTGTGTATATGTATGTATGCATACGTACATATAAAAGCTGTACCCTTATTGTAATTATATTGTATAATAAATTAATTATATATTATATAAAAGAGCAGGGTGATGTATGTTTCATGATATTTAATAGATCCTATAAATCCCAATATTAAACATACATATCGTCGCTGTCGGGCGGAATCCTCGTATCTCCAAAACCGTTATTTTTCAGGAAATTAAAAAAACGCCGTACCTTATCTGCAGTACACAGGGTTTAGTCCGCGTTGCAGTGGTTTGTCTTGCGCTAAATTCCTGTCCTCAGACGAGCACCAGAACTAGCCGGGGGTCAAGATTTTTTTTTCTTTGAGCCCAGTGTTTTGAAGACATTTACCTCAGAAGACGTGTTGATTCGTTGCGACTCTTCTTGAGGAGAAATATGCCGTGAAGCTCTCCCGCGGAGTGAGGAAGAGGTGGACAGTTGAAGTGTCCAATGGAGTTATGAGATTTGCGCTCAAGCTATTTTCAAGACTTTAGATTGGTTAATAACTTGTAAAAATAACAGACCCACGTGGGGACTGACCAATAGCATCGATATGTGAACAAATATGAAATTGAACAAATTTGGACATACGAGGTTTCCGCCCGACAGCGACGATATAATATATTTAACAGCAGTTACTATATTCATATAAGAATGCCAAAGAAATATTTCAGCCAACAAGGAGAGAGAAAAAGAAAAAACACCTTTTAATCATTAATGAACAGTTTTGTGAGTTGATAAATTGGAAACCATCATAAAACAGAATACAGAAAAAATAAATAAATAAATAAATAAATAACGTCACCTTGCACGAAACACTCGAATCCTGAGTGCTGCTGAGACGCCGGCAATGTCGACGGATCCCTGTTTGAGGAATTTCAGGAAAAGTATATATAGGAAATGGAATGTTACCTGGATTGATATCCTGAAACAGAGACTTCCAGATGGTGTACTGTAACGGACCCATGTATTTAGATGTCGGAAAGTCTTCGTAGGTAAGGTTGGTTTCGTGTATTTTGCCTTTTATTCTGTAGAGAAACAAGAAAATACTTGTTCTGTTAACGTGTAAATTGTCCTTATTGTTTAACAGGACACTCACGAATCCCCAAAACACAGCTATTAGACCTGTGATAAGACCTCACATTTCTAACACCATGCACTCGTCCGTATGGTCACTCGTCTGCTCTACATGTTAAAATACAAAGAAAAAAAAAAGCCAGAAGGACGTTCATACATCAAGCAATGCTGTAAATATTTACAGAAGGAACCTGTTCATCCCCGACTACTGCTGCTCCTATCAGCTCTACACTCTTGTCTACTTGTCTCCGTCAACTTATCACAAAAACACACCGAATTAGAAATTTTAGTTTTAAATATCCTGACTTGCCTTGGTATCTTCCACCAGCAATACCTTCCACGAATCACTTGCTCTCTGACCAGCGTTTATAAGAGAAGGAGACAAGGCGTTATAGACTGAAAAACGAACCACTGTTTAAACCCCTCCCTCCCTTATCACTTTCCCTCTGAAACCCCTCCTCCCAAACCCCTCCCACCTCGTCCACCGTCCTCGCCCCACCTTTCGGCTGTGAGCGCTACTCCTTCCAGAAACTCGTGCCGTCCGGGTTCGCTGAGCTTCTCCTGAAGGATCTGGATGCCCTCCTTGACGTCGCGGAGCTGCTGGCTGTAGCGCTGGATCTTGTGCTCGATGTCGGACAGGGTGCGAGCCGTGTCAGCCTCCAGTTCCTCCAGCATGCTCTTCTGCCTCTCGCGCAGGAAGCGGTGCAGCCGCTCAAACGCCTCGCCGATCGTAGCTCGCAGGCTTTTAGCTGACGACTGCACAGACGGGTGAAGAGGGAAAATATAACATGATTATGAATTCATTTAGAGTAAATATGAACATCGGTAAGCCACGCTATAAGTACATAACCACCGTTTAATTAGTTGTATATTAAAGGCAAGGTGGAGGTTAAAAAAAAAAAAAGAATACATTTAATCAGACTGGTAAAGTAGAAAGAAAAGGCCACTTTTTATAAACATTAACGTCTTTAAAAGGTGGGGTCTCCGTTGTTTGAGAAATGCTTCAGAAAACTGAGTCGGGAAAACAAACAAAATAAAAACAAAACCAACGTGCAGCCAATGAGCAGAAAGGGGCGTGTCTTGTCAATACGGGTGGAGAGAGTGTTCAGTGCGCATGTGTGACATTAGCAGAAAGCGGTTTTAACATTGACATGGAGGATAAAAACAAAGAAAGAAAGAGAAGAAAGACTTACGATAAGGTAAGAAGTAGGACGTGTTAATATAGGATCAGCTTTCCAGCGCTGGAGAGAACTGAAGGAGCAGGAAGTTGGTCACATATTCACAGATTGGAGTTTCCTGAGTCAATAACTCCTGAGCTAAACACTGTTACTACACAAATAACACCTCTTTTCTATCGTAGTAATGTAGAGACGCAGCTACAACCGTGTTTTGTGTAGTAACAGTGTTTAGCTCAGGAGTTATTGACTCAGGAAACTCCAATCTGTGAATATGTGACCAACTTTACTTAAGACGCCGAGGCGCTTTTTTCCTTCTCGATAGGTGAGTAACGTTGGTTTTGCTTTGTTACACAGAACTAATATATGTCTTTGTCCTTTACATGATTATGCTTGTGTGTCATTTTTACTTGTTTGTTTATCTACAATCGTATTGTTCTTCACTTCAGCTATGATAAAGACACATTTCTTTCCATTAGTCGCCTGGGTTACGTATGTATGTGTGGGCGGAGCTATCAATACAGGGGTGGGATCCATTTGGGTTGGGGCGTGTTTGTTTTGGTGATTTTATATGTCAACATTGGCTTTCAAACAACGGAGACCCCACCTTTAAGTAAAGAATAAAACACAAAGTAATGTGTCGTTTCTTCTGTAACCATGCTGAAAAGGATTCGTTTAATTTTACTCTTCTTACAAATCAGCTAGCAAGTGTGTTCCTGTTATCTCTTACATTGCAGTAGCTAGAAACTGCAAAATACAACATCCTGAATACGTCTCAAAATCTACAGCGTAACCTCTGACAAGACTCTTTCTACCGGCTTAAAAAACTGCTCATGTGGATCTTAAATGGGCCGTTACTATGGAAACAACACTGTATTAAGAACAACAGCATCAATACAAACCTTCATTACTGTCCAGTAGATGTTAATTTAAATGAAGCCTTCTGACCAATCAGAGTGGTGAACTGAATACTGCTACGGCATGCGATAACCCGTTGAAGCGCAATCATTTTGTCAGGCTTACGAAACACCGAAAGGCATAGACGTGTCGACGGTGCAGATAAGATCAAGCTGTCTGGAGATCAAACTGCATCTTTGGTGTAAGTCTTGGACAGCGTGTGCTGGCTTGTGAGCAAGCGGTCAGGTAGATGAATGCTGGGTATTAAACCGCTGTGCACTTTTGTTGGGAAGATGAGCGAAGAATTGTGAAGGTCTGAAGTCAAAACTGTAAGGGGGAAGTTGGGTGGTGGGTGGCAACGGGGTGGAAAAACTAAAGAGAATCATGTCCATTAGAGTGCAAAGAAGGAAATCCACCACCGCACAGGGAAAAAAGATCTTTCTCACACAAGACACTGCTGCAACATTCTGCCTCCTTGATATCAGCATGTTGTCTCATCAAGTTAGAGGAAAGAGACAAACAGAGGCACGTAGTTAACTACAAAGCTGCGTTTACCTGCGTGTAATCTTCAAATTAAAAGAAAACAAAAACACTGCTCTGTTCATCGTCATAGCACCTGATCTCGTCATAGCGCCTTTTTACACCTGGTCACTTTGTGTGTTTTCTCTGATCCGATAGCTATCTGATTTGTTAAAACTGTTCCATTTACATTAGGCCACATAAATGTGTCTTGGCGAATCAGATATCAATCCGATCTTTCTGCTCCCTCCCAAAACGCTAATATATTTTACCTCATTTCCGGGGTAATTGAAATGGAACACGCTTTGGTGTGTGCGGTTTTCAGAATGCGATCGAAAAGAAGACAAAAAAAACTCGTTACGACGTTTATGTTACAAAAAACAGCGTTTACTTAACAGCGATACACGACTCGCGACTCACCTGCGAGTGACGTACTTCCGTTTGGGAGGAGTTTAGCGCTGACGTATGTGGCTTGAACAACCACATTCATTTACACCTGTCCAGTTTCATCTGAAATGCGTCCCAGACCACCTCCTGAAGTGGTTTGAACCATCGGATTTATATCCGTCTCTGAAATGTTTCGTAGAGCATTTAGACTTTTGAAAACGTTTCGGGGGGCATTTAGACTTTTGAAAACGTTTCGGAGGGCATTTAGACTTTTGAAAACGTTTCGGAGGGCATTTAGACTTTTGAAAACGTTTCGCAGGGCATTTAGACCTGGTCTTTTTACCATCGGATAGCTATCCGATCACAGATAACGCATGAAGTGACCAGGTGTAAAAAGCCCCATAGAGGCTGAAATCTCATTAAGATCCTTCTAACCCCCAACTGAGTGAGGATCTGCTCTATTCCCATAGGCAGGATTGCACACCTGGTGATGCCTGATGTATGAGCGGTGTTTAGTGACGCTCTAATGATGTCGAGCACTTGATGTTGAGCTCCATGAGAGCTCTACTTCAGGCAGAGACTACGAGAGCTATGAGCTATTTAAAGTCTCCTAGCCTGCAGATGCTAGGTCTTCCTGCAGCTCGCTCCCCTGTGCATCTGCTAATCAAGCCCACCTCCCCGCAGAGCCTCTCGATCAGACGCATCGACGGTGATGAAACCCATAAACAGCCTCGCTCGGTGAGGAGATGAAACCGGTTTGTTCGAGTTTGGTGAAGGTAACCTTCTGAGAAGAAAAGTAATACTGCTGCAAGTAAAGGAGAGATTAACTACCATTCATGTGTACACCATACCAGCCAAAAATGTCTCTCGTTCCAGATTTATTCCCCTTTACTGATCTAATCAGCTCCACTCTTCGTTTCTCTGAAGGCTTTCCACTAGATGTTGGGTTGTGTTTGTGTGGATTAGTGTTCAGAACTACATATGGGTGGGATTGTTTTTGGTGTCTACAAACATTTGGCCATTAAAAGTAGGTGAGATTGTAGGAGTAAGTGTGTCACTACAAGAGCACCCAGAGAACCACCAGTGTCCAGATGTTATTGGGTTGATTGATTCATTTGTCATGGGTGTAATCAGGAGTGTGTATCTTATAAACTGTTGGTCTCCTGTAATCCTCTGCTGCACAACAGCATTTTTTCTCTCCACACCTACTCTGATAAACGGAACACAATCTACCACCGTTATCTCAAAAATGGAAAAATGACCAGCACAGATGCCAAGGACAAAGCGGATTACATGGCGAGGCTGGCTCCAGGTTTATTTTATTTGTAGCTGCCTGAAGACCAGCAGGATCGGTAGGCTGATGATGAGGCGTTCACCGGCGTTTTCCTTTCTTTTTTTCTCGTCTAACGAGGTAAGACAGAATAAGCCACTGCGCTACAGAGGACATCAGACAGATTTATTCAATAAACAGACCGATTAGTCCATTATTTCCATGCAGCCAACCGAATACAAGCACGTTACCGATACAGGCTACAGTAGAATGCATAGCTAAAAGTTCAACCCTTAGAGTCTAACTATGTTCTGACAAATCAACATAAAGAGAGAGCTGAGGAATCATAGTGATGAGAGCTGAGATATTCTCAGACAAACTCAATCAGGTGAAGCTCCAGACCGAGTGCTGTGTTCTACAGCTCATGTGACAGGGGCCGGAAAGAGCACCGTGTAAAGCTCTGTGCGTAAACCTGCCCTCTGAGATGATAAATGAGGTGGACCGCAGACATCTTTACTGTCAGAAAACCAATCACCTTCGGTAGTGTGACAGAGTGAAAGATGGAGGAGAGGGGCGAGAGAGAGAGAGAGCGAGAGAGAGAGAGAGAGAGAGAGAGAGAGAGAGAGAGAGAGAGAGAGAGAGAGAGAGTAGAAAGAGTCGGATGTTGAGCAGAGATGCTATGATTGCAGTGCCTTCTCTCTGCTGATTAGCACGAGGTGCTGTGATAAAAGAGCTGCTCAATAAAGCAAACTGCTTGATGAAATCTCACTGTTGAGTACAGAGAGAAAGACTGGCAGAGAGAGAGAGAGAGAGAGAGAGAGGGAGAAATAGGGAGAGAGAGAGAGAGAAATAGGGGGAGAGAGAGAGAAATAGGGGGAGAGAGAGAGAGCGAGAGAGAAATGGGGGAGAGAGAGAGAGGCAGAGAGAGAGGGAGAGAGTGCGAGCGGCAGAGAGAGAGAGAGAGAAATAGAGAGAGAGAGAGAGAGAGAAGTGGGGGAGAGAGAGAGCGGCAGAGAGAGAGGCAGAGAGAGAGGGAGAGAGTGCGAGCGGCAGAGAGAGAGAGAGAGAGAAATAGAGAGAGAGAGAGAGAGAGAGAGAGAGAGAGAGAGAGAGAGAAGTGGGGGAGAGAGAGAGAGGCAGAGAGAGGGAAAGGGGGGAGAGAGAGAAATAGGGGGAGAGAGAGAGAGAGAGAGAGAGAGAGAGAGACTGCTCATGAATGTGGAATGAGACAGGAAGAAGAGCAGGAAAGACATTTATCAGTTGCTGCTAAAAGGGATTCAGTTTGTTTTCTACACGTCATCAGTTTCGACACAGAATCTTCATTACTGACGTGTCGATATTAACTTTGCTGCTGCTGCTTCAGTACTGACTTTAATACGACCCTCGATACCCACAGGATCTACAATACCCACAGGATCTACAATACCCACAGGATCTACAATACCCACTGGATCTACAATACCCACAGGATCTACAATACCCACTGGATCTACAATACCCACAGGATCTACAATACCCACAGGATCTACAATACGCACTGGATCTACAATACCCACAGGATCTACAATACCCACAGGATCTACAATACCCACAGGATCTACAATACCCACAGGATCTACAATACCCACTGGATCTACAATACCCACAGGATCTACAATACCCACTGGATCTACAATACCCACAGGATCTACAATACCCACAGGATCTACAATACGCACTGGATCTACAATACCCACAGGATCTACAATACCCACAGGATCTACAATACCCACAGGATCTACAATACCCACAGGATCTACAATACCCACAGGATCTACAATACCCACAGGATCTACAATACCCACAGGATCTACAATACCCACTGGATCTACAATACCCACAGGATCTACAATACCCACAGGATCTACAATACCCACAGGATCTACAATACCCACAGGATCTACAATACGCACTGGATCTACAATACCCACAGGATCTACAATACCCACAGGATCTACAATATGCACTGGATCTACAATACCCACAGGATCTACAATACCCACTGGATCTACAATACCCACAGGATCTACAATACCCACTGGATCTACAATACCCACAGGATCTACAATACCCACTGGATCTACAATACGCACTGGATCTACAATACCCACTGGATCTACAATACCCACTGGATCTACAATACCCACTGTATTAACGTCAGTGCGGTCTCTGATACGGACTCCACAATATCCACCTACATCCCTGCTAACTCTACAGTATTAACTATGATAATATTAGCCTTGATACTGACTTTGGTCTTCTCTATTAAGTGCTCAATGAACTGACTGCGATACTAATTCTACTAAGTCTATTTTAACACAATATGGATCGTGTTAAAACTTTAGTTATAACTGTTGAAGTCACGTGACGATCACGTGCATGACGTGTGCTGTAGACGTCGACGGCTGTGAAAAGTAGTAGGTAGTTCAGTTGGATTCTACTGACAGGATCCCCACGAGCGGAGTTCCCTCGGCGTTCTGCTGAAAACTCGGCGATGCACGAGAGGAGGATGACCTCATGCTGGTGTTACCTTGGTCTCAGTGAGCTGTCTCTGCAGCAGATGTAAAGCCTCTGTGTGTCCTCTCTCGCTGTCCTGCAGAGCCGTCAGCTGTTCCTTCATCTCCCTCTGCAAAGGAGAGAGAGAGAAATAATCACAGACCATTAAGTAATCAAATTAAATGGACAACCTCTGTGCGGAGGGCAAATGATAACTCCCTTATTATCTTCAGGCCGTGAGGTTCTTAAAGAGGAAAGATGCAATAGAAATTACGTCCTGTCTGTGATTTACGTGTTGTTGACCCTCGGTTTGATTCGTAGATGTTAAATCGGTTCAAAAAAAACAAATATTATAGAATATAATTTTCTTGTTTTTTTAGTATGTGCAGGAAAACTATCCGAGATGAAAGACGACGCTATCTCCATGGCAACACAACGTTTCCGTCGATCACGACCGTCGACGGTGTGCAGGTTGCGTTATAACCTCTTATAGAGAAACTGTTCGATGTTTAACGCAATTTGCCTACGATAAGACCATGTTTTCTTCGACGAAATCTCAGAACAACACGAGGAACCTTTTAGAGCTGTTCTTTTAACCGCTAGCTCAAATCATCATGGATCGCACGTACGCTAATTCATACACAACGGCACACCTTCGACATTAATGCTCTTGATTCCCTGAGTGCTGAGGTCGTTAAAAAATCCCACCGCGCCGTCATTAAGATCTATATAATGGACAATCTGTGTGCTCGAACGGAGCAGAGAGTTTATCATAAGGAGATCATTCGAGTGCTATTTACCTCCCACATGTCCGACAGATCTTCAGAAAGCACCCTGGGCTAAAAGCCTTGTATGATTTATTGAGGAATATTAGCATAATTTGTTTTCTTTAGGCGTTAGAAGCACCTTGCTTGTCAGGATGGAAACGGCACAGTGATGCTGTTAGTCTGAAAGTGGACCTGAGATGAATAAGAAAATAAAATGAGCCTGCAGAGATTTTCTGGGAAAGTGGGACTTAGCCTTGGCAGATTGAGGACAATCGGCCACCTCTGTGAGCCCTCAGGCGGAATCAGGACGCACAAGGAGGCCCGGTCTGGGTCACAGAACCCCATCTACACGTTCAGCTGTGAAAATCACAGGTCAGAAAATGATGCATGACAAATCGCATCCTATTGCTAAAGATCGGTCATTTGCAAAGAGGCCAAATAGATTAAACAGCAGAACATATCATCATGATTTCATTCACGAGTCAGTAATTTTGCAAGACGTTAGCAGCAGAACCTTCAAGTCCTGTAAGTGGTGAGATGGTGCCTCCATGGATTGGACTCGTTTGTCCAGCACATCCCACTGATAATTAGATTGAGATCTGGGGAATTCAGAGGCCAATTCAACACTTTGAACCTTAAACTTTGTCATGTTCCTCACAATGATTCAGGGAGCATTATTCTGCTGAAGGTGGTACAATAAAGGGGTGTACTTGTTCTGCAGCAGACCACCTTCTTCTGTTTCTCTATGGTCCAGTTCTGATGCTCACATGTTCACTGTAGGCAGATTTTGTTTTGGAGAACTGATGTCATCTGGAAATCACAGGTTAGCAATGGATGTTGCCAAATAAGTTACCACGATCGTGTGAAACATGCGTGTAACATAATCGTCATGTTTATAGGCAGAAACTTAGAAACCCGTCCTTCTGTAGTTACTGACTTAAAGGTGGGGTCTCCGTTGTTTGAAAGCCAATGTTGATGTTTGAAATCACCAAAACAAACACGCCCCTAACCCAAACGGGTCCCACCCCTGTATCGATAGCTCCGCCCACACATACATACGTAACCCAGGCGACTAATGGAAAGAAATGTGTCTTTATCATAGCTGAAGTGAAGAACAATACGATTGTAGATAAACAAACAAGCAAAAATGACACACAAGTATAATCATGTAAAGGACAAAGACATATATTAGTTCTGTGTAACAAAACAAAACCAACGTTACTCACCTATCGAGAAGGAAAAAAGCGCCTCGGCGTCTTAAGTAAAGTTGGTCACATATTCACAGATTGGAGTTTCCCGAGTCAATAACTCCTGAGCTAAACACTGTTACTACACAAAACACGGTTGTAGCTGCGTCTCTACATTACTACGATAGAAAAGAGGTGTTATTTGTGTAGTAACAGTGTTTAGCTCAGGAGTTATTGACTCAGGAAACTCCAATCTGTGAATATGTGACCAACTTCCTGCTCCTTCAGTTCTCTCCAGCGCTGGAAAGCTGATCCTATATTAACACGTCCTACTTCTTACCTTATCGTAAGTCTTTCTTCTCTTTCTTTCTTTGTTTTTATCCTCCATGTCAATGTTAAAACCGCTTTCTGCCCAACGCAGTTTTCTGAAGCGTTTCTCAAACAATGGAGACCCCACCTTTAACTGGACAAACAAGCCGATCCTGACGATACCACACCATCTCTGTCCTGAAGTCAAGATGTGATATTTAAGTGAGAGAAGCATCTCTCTCTCTCCATCTCTCTCTCTCACGTCAATCATATAAACACAAGCCAATCATGTGAGATTGTGAGCTCATGTCTGTAGATGACAAACGGTGCTTTTCTCTGTTACGCTGCATGAGATCAGCATGAGATCAACATTTATTTCATTTGGAAAAAAAAACTATACATAATAAACATCTTTACCGTTTTAATCTAATCCGTCTGAACAAATCTCTTCCTGTGATATCTCATGAAAGCTTAATCAGGACGTATATTGCGGTACGGACACAATCGTCCGTGTGAATAGGAGTCAAACTCGCTCGTCATGCACGTTTCACGTGAATAAAATCATGATTTATTCACTGACGGCGCGCTCGGACTTATTTTACAGTAAAGTGTGCACGGCTGCACCGATCCTCTGTGCCTCGGTCTGAAATGTGGGTTTTGCATTTATATAGCTTTCAAGACTTCAAGGACAAGAGCCACAGAAAAGCAATTTCACATAATTCACATGGCACCTGCTTGTACATTTTAATGCGAGAGGAGTGCAAGACGATCGGTGTCATTAAAACCCAGCACACTCGCTCCATTCAAAAGTGAATGCTTACTGGATAATTATACAACATGATGTTTTTTTTTTCTCTTTTTTTTTTTAAGATTGCTTGTCAAAGAGGTTTTCTTTTTCTTTCTGCACTTGAAGTGAAGCGTATCCACAGGACAAGCCTTAAAAAAAAAGACAGACATCTGCAGTGATGATGCTACGTGACAGGGGCTGTAAACAAGCTGTCCCTGCATCAGCCCTCTGCTAACACACACTTCTGCTGCAGACTGACCTGATGTGTTTCAGAGCTGGGTGTGTCTACAAGCGTGATGGACACTAACACCAGCTTCACAGATTTTACTTCTATAGTCATGATCTATAGTTAAGATATTCAGATGACTCATTCATAGCTAGTCCTAGTCCTATCGTGTCCACCTGTCAGAGACGTCGGACGTACGCGCTAAGACCTACGCCTCTGACGCCGACATCCTAAAGGGCATGACTATTAAAAACAAACACATTCTGTCATCTAGGATATCGTTCTGGTTAAAGCTGTGGGTGAAGGAGACACTGAGAAATCATTCACAGCTTTAAAAAAAAAAAAGAGAGAGAGAGCTCCATGCTCTTCTCCATGGTATCTTAAACATTACTGGATGTTGTGTAAATCGTTCAAATGCTTCTTCATGTTCTCACGCTGACTTCCTGTTTCAAAAAGGAAACGTGTCGAATCACGGCTCTCGTGATGTTTCACGTGGGCTACGGGAGAACGGCTGCGCTAATTAACCTGAGCTTGACGTGACATTTCGCCAGGACGGCACACGTCAGAGAAGGTTACTGGGGAATGACTACACGTCGAAAATAAATAAATAAATGAATTAATTAATAAATAAACATCTTGCCTCCCTTCTCTCATGCTTGTCTGGATAACGACTTGCATTAAAAATACAGTTCAGAGGCATTTATAAGCAATTCAGATTTCTCTGCTTACGCCAAGTTTGGGTTCTCTTTATTAAACACAACAGCTTGCCGAAGAGAAGGTAATGAAGGTAGAACAAATAATGCTAGTGCGTTAGTGTGCGCACACACACACACAATGTGAAAGTGCACAAACACAACCCCTTTGATGTCAGTGTAGCAAAATTGCTGAGGCGGTAACAAACGCGGACGCTATTCTCACAATCGCGCGGCCTTCGTTAACAACACACCCGGAACGTGAACACCTGCAAGGACACTTCAGTGTAACCTCATCAGGGCTGGAGGCATAATTCTGTCAGCCAGCATAAAACCCACGTGCACATGCAACCTCTCTGCCCTACGTCCATTTGAGTGCTGTAAATCAGGCCAGAAAGCAATCATCTGCGCTGCATCCTCTCCAAAGGCGCCGTAAGTCACACTCCAGCACGGACAGGAGGTGAGACACGGAGGTCGCATGATTCATCTCGCCATCAGCCTGCGTTCTCCTCCGAGATGACGCGTGAGAAATCTCTGCAGGACATTATAAGGCCTCTGAGTTGACACAACTGAAAGAACTCAGGAATGAACAAAGAAGTTAAAGGTGGGGTCTCCGTTGTTTGAGAAATGCTTCAGAAAACTGAGTCGGGCCAGATACTAAACAAAAAAACAAAACAAATGTGTAGCCAATGAGTAGAAAGGGGCGTGTCTTGTCAATATGGGCGGAGAGAGTGTTCAGTGCGCATGTGTGACATTAGCAGAAAGCGGTTTTAACATTGACATGGAGGATAAAAACAAAGAAAGAAAGTGAAGAAAGACTTACGATAAGGTAAGAAGTAGGACGTGTTAATATAGGATCAGCTTTCCAGCGCTGGAGAGAACTGAAGGAGCAGGAAGTTGGTCACATATTCACAGATTGGAGTTTCCTGAGTCAATAACTCCTGAGCTAAACACTGTTACTACACAAATAACACCTCTTTTCTATCGTAGTAATGTAGAGACGCAGCTACAACCGTGTTTTGTGTAGTAACAGTGTTTAGCTCAGGAGTTATTGACTCGGGAAACTCCAATCTGTGAATATGTGACCAACTTTACTTAAGACGCCGAGGCGCTTTTTTCCTTCTCGATAGGTGAGTAACGTTGGTTTTGTTTTGTTACACAGAACTAATATATGTCTTTGTCCTTTACATGATTATGTTTGTGTGTCATTTTTGCTTGTTTGTTTATCTGCAATCGTATTGTTCTTCCCTTCAGCTATGAAAAAGACACGCTTCTTTCCATTAGTTACCTGGGTTACGTATGTATGTGTGGGCGGAGCTATCAATACAGGGGTGGGACCCATTTGGGTTTAGGGGCGTGTTTGTTTTGGTGATTTCAACTGTCAACATTGGCTTTCAAACAACGGAGACCCCACCTTTAAGCACAGCTGAAAAGCTGAAAAGTTCTGTTCACAAAAAAAAGAAGTAAGTATTTTAAGCACTTCTTATTAAGCACTAAAGTGATCTCATTGTTAATATTTAAATCAATGGTCTCATGTTATTATGTACAGTATATTGTCTTGAATAAAAAGAGAAAACCAAACCAGTGTGAAGTTTTGAAGGCTCCAGTAATCTGTCCCTCTAAACGTTAGAGCCATGAAGTAGGTTAAAATAACCGTTGTGATACAAAGCTATGGGAAAATCAGTCACTTTACAAGAGCAGAAGATTCCCATTATGGTAATGTTACAAACGCTCCATGAAAGAACAGTATCACGTGACCAGCGTGCTCTCGGTCTTCTAACTCCTTCCTACTTACTTTGCTTGAAGTAAAATATATTTCAGTTTTAGAAGATATTATTTATCTAAATAAAACATAACACTCGTCCCGCAACCTTTCAAAACAGAAGAAAAAAGAAAAGAGAATTAAAACAAACAAAAAAAAAAGAATTTCTGTAACAAAGATTTGAAGCACAATGTCCAGGAGTGCTGAACACTAACCTCTAAACTCTCATTTTTTTGTTTAAAACACTTAACACACCAGGAACGCAGTGTTTCTGGCAGCGATTAACAGTCTAACAGTTTGAGTCTCACCTCCCTAATGTCAGCAGATGATAACACATGGCTCAGTGAGACAAAGGTACAAGGTACAGAATATTAAATGCTTACTGAGAGCGAGCGGCCAATGAGGCGTCACAAAGCACTGAGCCGTGTGACCCTGCTAGGGCACGGCGTACACCGCTGTCTCACACGTTACACGCAACATAACAGCTTGCTGATTTAAAACTGTGCACTTACACCACCACTACGTGTCGGGTTCTTGCTTTGGTACCGGCTCGATTATTTCATGCTTCAAACGAAGAGAACGAAACATGATGCTGCATGAAAGAGCCACGAGTGGAAGAACTGGAACACTTTGATACGTGGTCCAAGTGTTGGCTTTAAAAAAAAAAAAAAAAAGATTCATGACCTTTACTTAGAGGTTACAGCAGCTTAATAATTCATTCAGATCTTTGTTGTGCTTCTGGAGCATTCTGGTACCCTATGGGTGTGAAGGGGAACTAAATCAGCACGGGTACTTAAGTGCAGCACGACGCTGGAAATTTGGCATCGGGAAGAGACGAGGAGATTTTTTATTTATTTATTATTTTTTCTCAACGTGAGAAATGAAAAATGACAAACGTGCACTCGAAACGGAGTGCCGTGTCAGTCTGGGAAATCTCTCCGCTATTTCTTTGCCTTTCAGCAGAATAAATTGCTTTCAGAACCGGCGACTGCTTTTCCTCCATCGTGCAGGCGAAGCACGTCCTCGGCCTGCTGGTACAGCGTGGTGTGGTGAGCCTGTGGCAGTTTATAACGGCCGTATGTTTGTGAGGTTTTAGGCGTGTAAGGTAAACTGTTTAAACTGCGCTGGCGTGCCTAAGGAAAGAAGGATTCATCTACAGGACAGAGAACAGTGGGAGACATGACAACGATGATGATGATGATGATGATGATGATGATGATGGGGGTGGTTGTGCTGTAGTACAGTGATTCAGAGAGCTGTAATGAAAAGGCTTTAGCCTCCACGCTGACACAGCCTGTCCATCTTCCTGTCAGCTCTGACCTCCCTCTGACTGCTGCTGCAGCTGCACTCGGTGAGTGAAAGACAACATTAGCAGCTCACCACCTTCCTAATTGATAGATGTCAGCCAGGAGATTAGAGGAGAGGCCACACGAATGGCAGGTGGCAGGAGCAAACTGGTCACGATTGCCAGATCCGCAGCACATCTCCGAACAGGACGTGTGTAGAACCTGGACATTTACTGGAGAGAATCATTAAGCTTAAACTCAACACGCTGTCTCTTGCTCTATCTCTCCTCTCTCCTCTCTTCCCTACACCTACAACTCACCTTTACAAAGAGAATTAATTATTAATCTGTGTCACATGATGTTTAATATTTCATACTTTAAACAAACAATAATCTCTCGCTGAAGGTCCGGCGTCTAAACGTGGTGGAAAAAAAAGACGGCATCCGGTCAAAAGTCCATCCGTTTTCACCTTGTACTTTATTTATAGAAAAAAGTGCCATACTGGAACAAAGTGCCCCTGTTTTTTATGACTGTACTTCATTACTGTCTCATGTGCCGGTAGTTACAGGTGAGTTTTTTGCTCTGTGATGTGAAAAGACGTGTGAGAAGATCATCTCCATAAAGTTACACATTTAATCGAAGCCCTTTTGTACGTCACCGTAAAAAACCGTAAGACAAAACTGCCTTGTGAGGCGGACGGTTATCTGCTGATCCCGAAGAGCTTGGTGCGAGGCGAGGCAATGCTGCTCCTGCATGATGCCACTAGTCAGGATTTTGGGCATCGCATCACATCATGCAGACTTCCATAAGATGGAGGCAAAGCTCTTTTCCCTCCTCTGACTCGTGGTGCAATTTGTCTCGTGCCAAATGAAGAGGGAGAGCGTGTAGAACCGGCCGAGGCCGTGCCACGGAGCGGAGCGCGTGTCTGCACACGTACCGAGCGTCCGTACTCATCCCACGCACGTGCGCACTGACACGCCAATCTGAAGCACATTTCCAGGTTGGATGGAAAACTGAAGCAATGATTCACTGGCAGTGACGCAGAGGAAGGACAGCGTTCATGGTTCGCTAGTTTCCTAACTGATGATGGGCCGGAGATTCGAGGAGAAGCCATGGGAAAAGCAGAGAGCAGGAGAAAATTGATCCTGAACATCATTTTTTTTTTTTTTATAGCAAGAGTACATTCAGACTGTGTGAAATGGCATCGAGTCAAAAAGTGTCCGATCTCATTCCAGAGTGTGTGAAGAGCTACAGATGTTTACTGATACGGCCAAATTTCTGTGACTGAAAATATGCAGTGAGGATAAAAAGAGAAAGAGGAAATAAAAGAGAAAAATCAAGGCATAAATGAGCGTGCACACACACACTTACTCACACACACACACTTACTCACACACACACTTACTCACACACACACACACTTACTCACACACACACACACACACAACCTCTCACACACACACACACACAACCTCTCACACACACACACACACAACCTCTCACACACACACACACACAACCTCTCACACACACACACACACACACACACACACAACCTCTCACACACACACACACAACCTCTCACACACACACACACACACACAACCTCTCACACACACACACAACCTCTCACACACACACACACACACAACCTCTCACACACACACACAACC
Organism: Tachysurus vachellii; assembly: GCF_030014155.1. NCBI lineage: Eukaryota > Metazoa > Chordata > Actinopteri > Siluriformes > Bagridae > Tachysurus > Tachysurus vachellii. The sequence continues at coordinate 2,061,763 of NC_083481.1, read as the reverse complement.
TCTCACACACACACACAACCTCTCACACACACACACAACCTCTCACACACACACACAACCTCTCACACACACACACAACCTCTCACACACACACACACACACACAACCTCTCACACACACACACACACACACACAACCTCTCACACACACACACACACAACCTCTCACACACACACACAACCTCTCACACACACACACACACAACCTCTCACACACACACACACACACAACCTCTCACACACACACACAACCTCTCACACACACACACAACCTCTCACACACACACACACAACCTCTCACACACACACACACACAACCTCTCACACACACACACACACACAACCTCTCACACACACACACACACAACCTCTCACACACACACACACAACCTCTCACACACACACACACACAACCTCTCACACACACACACACACAACCTCTCACACACACACACACACAACCTCTCACACACACACACACACAACCTCTCACACACACACACACAACCTCTCACACACACACACACAACCTCTCACACACACACACACACACAACCTCTCACACACACACACACACACAACCTCTCACACACACACACACACACAACCTCTCACACACACACACACACAACCTCTCACACACACACACACACACAACCTCTCACACACACACACAACCTCTCACACACACACACACAACCTCTCACACACACACACACACAACCTCTCACACACACACACACAACCTCTCACACACACACACACAACCTCTCACACACACACACACAACCTCTCACACACACACACACACAACCTCTCACACACACACACACAACCTCTCACACACACACACACAACCTCTCACACACACACACACACAACCTCTCACACACACACACACAACCTCTCACACACACACACAACCTCTCACACACACACACACACACAACCTCTCACACACACACACACACACAACCTCTCACACACACACACACACACAACCTCTCACACACACACACACACACAACCTCTCACACACACACACACAACCTCTCACACACACACACACACACAACCTCTCACACACACACACACACAACCTCTCACACACACACAACCTCTCACACACACACAACCTCTCACACACACACAACCTCTCACACACACACAACCTCTCACACACACACAACCTCTCACACACACACAACCTCTCACACACACACACAACCTCTCACACACACACAACCTCTCACACACACACAACCTCTCACACACACACAACCTCTCACACACACACAACCTCTCACACACACACAACCTCTCACACACACACAACCTCTCACACACACACAACCTCTCACACACACACAACCTCTCACACACACACAACCTCTCACACACACACAACCTCTCACACACACACAACCTCTCACACACACACACACCCAACCTCACACACACACACCCAACCTCACACACACCCAACCTCACACACACACACCCAACCTCACACACACACCCAACCTCTCACACACACACACACAACCTCTCACACACACACACACACACAACCTCTCACACACACACACAACCTCTCACACACACACACACACACCCTCTCACACACCCAACCTCACACACACACCCAACCTCACACACACACACACCCAACCTCTCACACACCCCCAACCTCACACACACCCCCAACCTCACACACACACACACCCAACCTCACACACACACACACACACCCAACCTCACACACACACACACCCCCAACCTCACACACACACACACACCCCCAACCTCACACACACACACCCCCAACCTCACACACACACACCCCCAACCTCACACACACACACCCCCAACCTCACACACACACCCCCAACCTCACACACACACACCCCCAACCTCACACACACACACACAACCTCACACACACACACACAACCTCACACACACACACACAACCTCACACACACACACACAACCTCACACACACACACACACAACCTCACACACACACACACACAACCTCACACACACACACACACAACCTCACACACACACACAACCTCACACACACAACCTCACACACACACACACCCCCTCAACCTCACACACACCCCCTCACACACACACATACCCTCACACACACCCTCACACACCCACACACACCCTCACACCCTCACACACACACACCCTCACACACACACACACACACACCCTCACACACACACACACACACACCCTCACACACACACACACCCTCACACACACACACCCCCTCACACACCCCCTCACACACACACACCCTCACACACAAACCTTATTTGAAATCAAAACGCAGTTAAAAAATAAAATAGCAGTCCTAGCTATGCATAGTGTTGTGGTTGCTATAGTAAAGGTAACCACATACTTATTACACGGTCACCGTAATAAGAGAGGGAGAGAGAGAGCGAGAGCTCTGCTGCATTCTAATGGTGGATGTAGCAAGAGGGGTAAGATCACCTCCGAGCAAGAAGGAGAGAGCCACTGAGATGGAAAATGCTCAGTGACACACAGACAGAGAGAGAGAGAGAGAGAGAGAGAGAGAGAGAGAGAGAGAGAGAGAGAGGAGAGGAGTAAGGCACATAACCCCAAATCCCAGCAGACAGATTTGCACCTCTGCTCCTGAGCCGTACGTTATCTCGCCTGCAGCGTATTCAGCGAGAGCATTTGGCGTGACTGCAGACACACTCGCCCATAACGGAGAATTACATTAGAAAACGAAAGCAAACGAGTGAGTGACAGCTGCATGTCCACTGTGAGCAGCATGAAACAAAACTAAAATATCTTGTGTTTGGGGATTATGTTTAAATCTAATCTAAAAATCTGAATGCACACAGTATGTTTATTCAGCGACACAGAAATGTGAACTACTGAACAGGCATGAAGTGTAATTACATGGCTTATACATCGCTTATGTCACACTTACGCAGCTACTCACTGGTCAATTCGATCCACAATGCGAGTTATTATTAGACACGTGATTTTAAGCAGCAATACATTTATATCAATGTGTAAGATTTATAAGAGAAAATAACGGCTCTGATCGCTCATTATTAACTAATCATCATCACATTATTTAATTATTATTCACTAATTATAACCTTCACTAAATCGTATTTGTTGCGGCTCGACAGATTCTCTGATGAGATGACGAGGCTCGACCAGAGGCGTTAACTTCCTCTCCAACTCTTAAGGTCATGTTTATGGAGGTAAACAAAGCATTTTTCTGGAGTGTTCCACACCACGGCATCAGCTCGATAATTTATCCTGGACAAATAGCTGTGAACTGAAAGTGCAAACAAGCCTTCAGCTCACTCCAGGAAGCTGAAAGTTCATTTCCCTTCTGGGGGAAAAAGGCGTGAAGAAAGAAAGCGTGCTGCGATAGTGGCGTTCTGGAGCGGCGTGATTCACGGTCTGGTCCTGACGCTGTGCTGATTTACTAAATCTTACAGAAACCCCCGCATCTGCGTAATTAAAACTCATCTGGAGCAAACTATAAAAAGCCTGTGTTCTTGTGTGCTGAGGAATTACACAAGATTACAGAGACATGGTGACTGATCTATGCTAATTCTCCTGTGAATCATGGCTCAGGGTCAGGCTTACGCACCTCTTCAGCTCGATCACTGTATGGGGTGTGATTAGCAGAGACGTTGATTAGCAGCGACGTTAGCGTTCAGACTCGACGTAGCAGTGACCTGAGGCTCGATCTTTTTATGCATTGGGCCTTAAAGCACCACAAGGTGCCTTTAAAAGGTATAAACTAAAACCTGGGGACATTTTCATTGGTTTGATGAACTTAAAACAAAAATCATCCATCCTTTAGATTCTAGCTGATCTGTATTAGCAGGCTAGCTAGGACGGTTTAGAGAATTGCCACAGTTTGTTAAAAATGGTACCAAAAAGGAACAAATACACACATGACCTCTTCATTAGTCACAAACCAATTAGCAAAAACAAAGTTTAATAAGTGGCTAAGGATGTAAATGCCCCAACTGTGCAGGGTTTCACCAAAGGTTTCATTCCAGACAAGCAGAAGCCACACTAAACAATAGCACACTAAAAGCCAAGGTCACCTGATTAAACAGGTGGAATCAGGTGTGGCTCCTGCTAGATTGGAACCAAAACCTGCACCGTCTCTGGAGAAGATTGGACATTACTGACACATTCACACTCCAGCTATGTGAAGCTATTGTCTATTCTACGTTTCATCAGAAAGCTGTTTAAACTCACTGGTTTGGAATCTACTGCACTGTGGGGGAAGTTTGATAGAAAGTCCCATTAAAACTATGAAGAGATATTTTTAAGTCCCTCCAGTGATTTTTGTAGTCAAACAGTTCAAAGTGACTTTTTTCCAAAATGTGCAGTTTTTTATTTTCAAGAAACTTCGCAAGAAGCACATGATCCTTAGTTGAAACCTTTTACGAGAGGCGTACGCGTTTCACACGTGAACGGAAGAACGCTTTGGACGGACGCGTGTTGTGATGTCGCACGTGTCCGATCCCTTACTTGACCTGTATTCGTCTGAATATCGCAGTTTGCTTCTGATTTTGTGTATGTAAAAACATCCAGTTTTCGGATGCGTTTCGTGTCGAATTCCGAGTCGAAGATGAACAGTAAATATTTCTGCTTGTAAGGAGGAGTAAAAAAAAAAAATCTTAAATGTTAAACATTCATACCTGATCTGGACACAAGGAAAACTACAGCAGGCTGTGTATAAAATGTAAAAACAGAAAATGGTCCTAGGTCTCGATGTAAATTTAATCGAATCAGGTTTTAGAAGAACTGCAAACGTAATTTTAAAAATCAAATAAAAAAAAACAAAAAAAAAAACCCGAACGTTTTCCCCAACAGCTGCTCGTATCATTGAAACCCAGACTGGAAAGCTCTCATGTTTTTACACACCGAGACGCAGGGACATCTGCTGAAAGCTGAAATAATCATCGCTGCAGAAACGGCTGTTTCCGTCGTCCTGTGTGGACGAACATTGTGACTACGTAAAGCTGCAGTCTGACTCGCGCCTCATTAAACAGCAGGTCGCGTGCGGATACGTCCTCGCTTCACTCCGTCACCTTATATTAGCGGTTTGGCCGAGCACGTGAAGCCTGCAGCGTGTGTAACAGTACACGACGCTCTGCCTTTCCCTGCGGCTCGATTCCCTCCTTAACGTCTGCAGCACGCGCAGGTCACAGAGACAGCAACGCCTCTGTTAGCTGCTTCATTTTACACAGGAAAAGACAAAGGACACCAAAGCAGGAGGAAGGATAAGGAAGGTCAGATCAGGTGCTTTTACACTCCATGGTACGACAAACAGCGGCGAAGGCACAGAAAAATGTGTTATTTTTATCGCTCGGATTGTTTGTCTGTTTATGGACTTCCGAAGCAGGCCACTGAGAACAGGAAGTGACATCATCAGTGGTTTAACACTAATAACGAATAATTCCCGATATCAGATTTCAAGGGTATGATATTGCTCACATGATCTAAAGACAGTGAAGCGGCGGTGCTTTAATCTTTCACCTCGTCTGTACACCACGCTCAAACAGATCAACTTCTAAAGCTTCGATTTTCAAACAAACACCTCGGTCGATTCAGTCACGCTGGTCACGATTATACGTCGCTTACGTGCCGACGGTGTCTTCTCTAAAGTTATCAGTAATTTTGTGCTGGATTTCTTATGATGTGCCATGACTAGAAAATGGTGAAAGGTGAGAATATAATGCTGATTAATCTCCAGAGTCGTACACTTGAGTCAGCTGTAACCTTACGGACTGACATCGACGCTTCAGTATCTAAAAATCGATTTCTTTTTTTTTTACGATAAAAATCTCTTCTTGCGAAATGAACATTTCGTAGCAGCAGGAAACACCCAAAGGCGACACAGATCCTGGATTATTCATCCATCAAATAGAAAAATAAAACTGCATCGTTATTCTTCCTACAATTCAAATCGAATCTCGGATCTCGTTTTAGACTTCGCGCTCACAACATTTCTAAATATTTTTATGAAGTTGTGTTTCGTCCTTCTTACGCCAGCCAATAGATTATATAATGTTAATTAAAGAAACCTAATAAAAACACACAGCTATGAGTCTCTAAACTGACGCAACCTCCCTGAAGACATTTCAGAGTGTATTAGAGTCCAGCTAGAAAGAGAGAGAGTGAGAGAGAGAGAGAGCAAGAGAGCGATCGCGCGTGCGCGAGAGAGTGAGCACAAGAGAGAGAGGGAGAGAGAGAGCATGAGCGAGAGAGAGAGAGAGAGAGAGCACGAGAGAGAGCGCACGAGAGAGAGAGAGAGAGAGAGAGAGAAAGAGAGAGAGAGAGAGAGTGAGAGAACATGAGAGAGAGAGCAAGAGAGAGAGCACGAGAGAGAGAGAGAGAGTGAGAGAGAGAGAGCACATGATAGATAGAGAGAGAGAGAGAGAGAGAGAGAGAGAGAGAGAGTGCAAGAGAGAGCGCGAGAGAGAGAGAGTGTGAGAGAGAGAGTGAGAGAGAGCGCAAGAGAGAGCGCGAGAGAGAGAGAAAGCGAGCGAGAGAGAGCGTGAGAGCAGGGGAGGGGGTTTAAAGTAAAAGTCGATGGAATTAAAGATGTTTAAGTGCATTAGAGAAGCACCCAGGATACCTGAGGGAAAGAAAAGATGAGAGGATGGAGAGGACGAGCGGCAGCAGGAAGCCGTCTACGGGAAAAAGGAATGAAATTCAAATAAGATTGTGTGTGAGTTCAGACAACTGAGAATCGCTGACTACTTCACACCCCATGACTCATACGCTTGTGGTCAGGTGTTTGGTGCTGTGTTTGGGGAGCAAATATTACGCAACCCCCCACAGGGGAGGTGTTCACACTACGCAACCCCCCACAGGGGAGGTGTTCACACTACGCAACCCCCACAGGGAAAGTGTTCACACTACGCAACCCCCCACAGGGGAGGTGTTCACACTACGCAACCGCCCACAGGGAAAGTGTTCACACTACGCAACCCCCCACAGGGGAGGTGTTCACACTACGCAACCGCCCACAGGGAAAGTGTTCACACTACGCAACCCCCCACAGGGGAGGTGTTCACACTACACAACCCCCCACAGGGGAGGTGTTCACACTACGCAACCGCCCACAGGGAAAGTGTTCACACTACGCAACCCCCCACAGGGGAGGTGTTCACACTACGCAACCGCCCACAGGGAAAGTGTTCACACTACGCAACCCCCCACAGGGGAGGTGTTCACACTACGCAACCGCCCACAGGGAAAGTGTTCACACTACGCAACCCCCCACAGGGGAAGTGTTCACACTACGCAACCCCCCACAGGGGAGGTGTTCACACTACGCAACCCCCCACAGGGGAGGTGTTCACACTACGCAACCCCCCACAGGGAAAGTGTTCACACTACGCAACCCCCCACAGGGGAGGTGTTCACACTACGCAACCGCCCACAGGGAAAGTGTTCACACTACGCAACCGCCCACAGGGAAAGTGTTCACACTACGCAACCGCCCACAGGGAAAGTGTTCACACTACGCAACCGCCCACAGGGAAAGTGTTCACACTACGCAACCCCCCACAGGGGAGGTGTTCACACTACGCAACCCCCCACAGGGGAGGTGTTCACACTACGCAACCCCCCACAGGGGAGGTGTTCACACTACGCAACCCCCCACAGGGGAGGTGTTCACACTACGCAACCCCCCACAGGGGAGGTGTTCACACTACACAACCGCCCACAGGGAAAGTGTTCACACTACGCAACCCCCCACAGGGGAGGTGTTCACACTACGCAACCGCCCACAGGGAAAGTGTTCACACTACGCAACCCCCCACAGGGGAGGTGTTCACACTACGCAACCCCCCACAGGGGAGGTGTTCACACTACGCAACCCCCCACAGGGGAGGTGTTCACACTACGCAACCCCCCACAGGGGAGGTGTTCACACTACACAACCGCCCACAGGGAAAGTGTTCACACTACGCAACCCCCCACAGGGGAGGTGTTCACACTACGCAACCGCCCACAGGGAAAGTGTTCACACTACGCAACCCCCCACAGGGGAGGTGTTCACACTACGCAACCCCCCACAGGGGAGGTGTTCACACTACGCAACCCCCCACAGGGGAGGTGTTCACACTACGCAACCCCCCACAGGGGAGGTGTTCACACTACGCAACCCCCCACAGGGAAAGTGCTCACACTATGCAACCCCCCACAGCGAAAATGCTCACACTACACAACCCCCCACAGGGGAGGTGTTCACACTATAGGAACGAATTTATTCATAAATTGTACGCAGACTCGCCCAACTGATCGCCTTTGAATCAAATAATGAGTTATTACAATTTCATACAGTTTAAATCATTTATATATTTTAGATAAATTATGGCACTTGATCAAAACAAAAGTAATATCACCCTATAAAAGGAGGAAGATTTAGTGTCCTCGTTGATCTTTGCTTTTTATGGAGTTTTGGCATGGCAGCGGTGATGATTTACGGATGATCATTTAACACACACACACACACACACACTTTTCTGTTACAATTTACCACTTTCTTTTCTGCTGAAATAGACTATGAGCCTCAATCAAGCTAAAATAATCAGTAACATTCAGAAACTGGATGATTAATTATTTACGTGGATGTATTTAATAGCATGAAGCGAGATGCAAAATTTGGCAACTGGAAAATCCTGAAAAAAAGGCAAACTCTTACAACACACACATCACTGATCAGCATAGGAAAGAGAACTACAACAGGAAGTGACCTCACTGCGGTTAAGTGGTGTATAACCCACCTGCCATGACCCCTGTTGCCTCTCTTGTCTGATGAAGCCAGGCTCAGAAATGAACACATCTCGATGGGCAGAAACGGCTTTAGTGAGGATAAATTATTAGGAGCCAATTATATCTCATTAGGAGCCAAGAGCAGCTGCTCAGGAATTTGCTGCCAATTTGCTCTTTGTGGTTTGAAGTATGTGCTTGGCCAGACAGAGCGCTCGCTTCCTCACGGGGATCGTTTCGATGCCGATGAAGGGCCTCTGTGCCTACATCAGAGCCTCCTGAAGTGCCGGGAAGGAGTCACAAAACCAAGTAAAGGAAACATAAGGTCTGGAACGCTCCCTGTGGACGGCGTCTCTAAAGAGACCAACGCATTGTCTGACAACTGAGGCATACTGCACCAATTAGGCCATCCTTAAAAATATTCTTGTTGAGGGGCGTCACATGACCCAGAGTGAGATGCCTGCCTGAGTTCTTAGCTCTGCTATAATTTACAAATAACTTACATCTTTCTCCTCTGATTTCTTATTTTATTTCGTTGATCGGGTTTACAACGATGTCAGACACACCTTCTGATAAAGATTTTCCCATTTTTGGCTCGACGCGTTCACAAAAAGCTAAAGAAAAAGACAAGAAGAGGCCTACTCACCAAGCGCCTTTGGCTGAAGCGTACGTTACCGCGGCCGAATCTCCTCTAGATATGTCGCTAATTTTGTCAGAAATAAAGGCCAATGGATCATGCCTCGATGGAATTAATAGCCGTCTGGAGGGGATAGCCAACTCTGTGTCTTGTCTCCAGAATTCATTTGCTGCCCTCACCGAGAGAGTTACGGGCGCTGAAACTCGCTTAGATGAGGCCAAACGGAGGATTTCATCCGCCGAAGATTCGGCAGCATCTACTGAAGGGCAACTGACCAGACTGAAGGAGACGGTGTTTCAGCTACAGGCAAAGGTAGATGATCTTGAAAACAGAGGCCGTCGCAAGAATCTGAAAATAGTGGGTCTGCCTGAGAGGTCGGAAGGCTCCGGCTCATTCTCAGCGTTTCTGCGAGACATGATCCCTAAATGGCTAGATCTGCCTGTTGACTTTCCTGCATTGGACATCGAGAGGGCTCACCGATCTTACCTTCACATCTAACAATCCGAACTCAGCTCCGATAAGTATTTTAGTTCGGTTCCTACGGTTTACTGATAAAGAAGAAATTCTGAAAGTAGCCATGAAGAAGACTGTTACTAACAATGGCTCGGAGCTTCGGTTCTACTCAGATTTATCAGCTGGCTTGCTGCGGAAGTGCCACGAGTTCGCGACCGTGGGTCTATCGTGTATATCGGGCATTCGCCTATCTAGCCAGACTCAGGTGTCTGCACAGCGGAAAGATTACACTGTTCAACGATCCGAAGTCAGTGAAGGCTTTCCTTGATTCTCTGGACGATTAATTTTGATTTCTGTTTGAGGTCTGCACTTGATTCTCGGAGGAAAAAAAAACTGATGATTGCATTGGACATATACAAAATATCTCTTTAAGGTAACCCAAAATGTTATTGCCCCCACGTAGGTTTGTAAGGTTTCGAATATTATCTATACGTGGCGGTTATGAAAGGGTAGTTTTCTATTTTTTTAATTCAAATTTAAAAATTTGTTTATTTTAATAATTATTATTCCAATGGTTTCATATATCACTATTTTATGTTTGGTATATTACTCGTTAGTGGAGCGGGTCGTGACGCGGCCGTTTAACTTGGTGGTATGTTATTGGCTGTTTCAAGGCACCTTGTGTTATTTTGTGAGTTCTTGATATCATCTGTGCCTCATCGTTTGGGGATGGGGTCTTGGGGGGATGGGCTTTTCGGGTTTGATTTGTGTTCTCTTTGTGGTACTCTTCAGTTTGCATTTGGTATCTCATACTGGCATCTCATACTGGCATAATCTGTTGTATAACTCTGCACGTTACTCTTATGACTCTACACTTTCTGTATGCTGAACACACTTAAATTAGTAACTTGGAACGTAAAGGGCATGGGCCATGTAATTAAAAGGAAGAAAAATTTAACATTCCTTAAAAAAGAACATATATCTATCACGCTGCTACAGGAAACTCATTTATCTGATAAAGAACATACAGTATGAAGTTAAAGAGAGATTGGGTTGGTCAGATTTATTTTTCCTCATACATGTCAAACAGTAGGGGAACTGCAATCCTTATTCATAAAAACATCCCATTCATTCTCAAGCATGTAGAATATGATTCCGAAGGACGATTTGTGTTGATTTCAGGTTTAATTCTTGGAAGACACATTACTGTAGGAAATGTATACACCTCAAATACAGATTGCCCTAATTTTATTTCATATGCGGTCTTACAATTTAACCAGTATTGCAAAAACATTGTTTTTTTGGGAGGTGATTTCAATTGCGTACTTGATGGAAATTTGGAAAATCAGCACCCCAGACCTCAATTAGCTGTAAATCCTCACATATTTTGCGCAACACTTAAAAATCTGCATCCTAAAGACAGAGATTATACTTTTTATTCTCACTCTCATAATTTCTATTCAAGACTGGATTATTTTTTCATAAATTATGAATGTATACATCGTGTGAGTTCTTGTTATGTTGGCCCTATTGTGTTATCTGACCATGGTCCTGTTTATTTAGAGATAGATATTAGTATATCAATTCAGAATTCATCCTACTGGAAATGTAACACTTCTTTCTTAAGCAGTACTAACTTTCACTCTTTAAACTCTAACTTTAAACAGAAAATAATTCAATATTGGCAGGACAATCAAAATTCACCAGTTTCCCCTGCGGTAAAATGGGATGCTGCCAAAGCCACGCTGCGAGGCCACCTTATTGCTTATGCTTCTTTGATGAAGAAACTTAGAACCCAAAGAAGGAAAGAATTAGAAGCTGAAGTATACTTTTTGGAAAAACAACATAAAAAGACTCCCAAATCAAGATAATTGGATTTTGTTAAATAAATCCAGAGCCAAACTTAATCTAGATCATACAGAACATGTTAAAAAACTATTATTTTTCAGTAAACAGCGTTATTACGAATTTGGAAACACGCCTTTTGGCGTATCATCTAAAAAAAAAAGAGCAGAATGAAAGAACCATAAAAGCAGTTAAAACATTTGAAGGCAGAGGGACCTTTGACCCCTTGGACAAAACTCTTTATACAGCTGGGTCCAGCGGCTCCAGTGAAGATTTGCAGAATTTTCTAAGTGAGGTCCTAGCATTTCGGAAGATACTAGAGCTTTTTTTAAATGCCCCTTTTACTAAGGAAGAAATTTGGCAATCTATACAATCTATGCCAACTGGTAAAGCTCCCGGCCCAGACGGGTTTCCGTTAGAGTTCTATAAGCAATTCTGGCCCGAGCTTTGTCCAATTTTAATGCAAGCAATAAATAGTACTCTAGATTCAAATTCTATGCCTGAATCCTGGTCATTGGCGGTGATCAGCTTGCTTCTGAAAAAAGACAAAGACCCAGTGAATTGTTCTTCTTATCACCCAATTAGTTTACTCAATGTGGATTATAAAATTATAGCCAAATCTTTAGCTCGCCGGCTCGAAACTGTCTTGCCTTACATTGTCAACCCAGATCAGACAGGTTTTGTGAAGTCCAGATATGGCACTGATAATATTCGTAGAGTGTTGAATATTATTGATCATGTGAACACTACCAAGGAACCTGCCTTCATTGTATCTCTTGACGCTGAAAAGGCGTTTGTTAGGGTGGAATGGCCTTTGCTTTTTGCAGTGTTAGAAAAAATAGAACTAGGATCTAATTTCATCGGCTTGGTTAAACTTTTATATTCCAACCCTATGGCTCAAGTTAACACTAACAGAATGTTGTCTGACAGATTTGCAATAAGCAGAGGATGTCGTCAGGGCTGCCCACTCTCGCCATTGTTATTCTCTTTGGTTATCGAACCATTGGCTGTTGCTGTGAGGACTAATATTAATATACATGGAATTAAAATAGGTCTAGAGGAACATCGTATATCCCTTTATGCAGATGATGTTCTGCTCTCTCTCAAATATCCCGAGACCTCTACTGACACAATTCTTGCCGTAATTGAAAAATATAGTAACTTCTCAGGATATAAGATTAATTTAGACAAGTCTCAGGCACTGTATTTGCGCACACTCCCCCCGAAGCCATTACAAAAACCCCTTTTAATTTAGCACCTTCTGGATTTCGATACTTGGGAATCAATGTCACGCCTAATTTGGCCGATTTGTATAAAGCCAACTATCCCGAGTTAATTATGAAAATTAATCAGAACCTATCAGATTGGTCAATTCTTCCAAATTCTTTTTTTGGTAGGACTAATGTTATAAGAATGAATATTCTTCCAAGACTAAATTTTTTGTTTCAAAATTTGCCATGTTATTTAAGTGCAGATTTTTTTAAAAGGATTAACTCCTCAATTTCAAAGTACATTTGGAATCATAAGAAACCTAGACTCAAACTTTCTGTTTTGATGAAACCAAGGGAATTGGGTGGGGTTTCGCTCCCTAATTTTCAGTTATATTTTTGGTCTGCACAAATCAAACACATGTTAAACTGGTTTCTTAACAGATCTGATTCTCACTGGACTGGGATTGATACGCTCACTGCCATTTATCCATAATATACAAAAAATGGAATCTCTGAATAATATTTTCACAGTATCAAATACTCTTTTGTTGTGGAAGGATATTAAGGATATTCAACCCTGACCTCCCCCCAAGCGTACAAAATATTGGTCTTCTGTCCTAGAGGTTATGAGGAGTGTCTGAGTTTGGCCATCTATTTGATAATGGTCAATTGAGGTCATTTCAGTCATTAAAGCAGGAATTTCACCTGCCCAGTAATGATTTTTATAAATTTCTACAATTACGGCACTTTTTAGAGTCATACTCTAAAGAAGGAAATATACGATTTGATCTCACAGAAGTGGAAAAGCAGCTCCTCTCTTCATTCACACTTAAGAAAAAGATCTCTGAGTTATATGTTTTGCTGTCTCATGTTGGTCCTTCAACTTTTGATTCTCTGAGGGCAATATGGGAAAAGGACTTAGGATCAAATTTTAGTAATGAGGAGTGGTTATCTGTTTGTACATGTGTTTTCCCCAAAGTGTCTCAATATCGGCCCACGGACAGAATTATAAATTTATCCACAGGACTTACCTAACTCCAGTTCGACTTCATAAAATGTTCCCCAATTCTTCTCAATTATGTTTCAAATGTAGGACGGACATTGGCACAGTGATGCATGTGTTTTGGGATTGTGATAAAATCAAAAGTTACTGGAAAGAGATCCATAAGATTATTCAGAAGATTATTGGAAAGTCTTTTGTATTATCTCCAAACGTTTACCTTCTGAACTGTAAAACTGCTCTGTGCCTTGACTGTGACAAAGAAAGTGTACTGAACTTTTGTATATACTTAGCGAAAAAATGTATATTATTACTGCGGTCAACTCCTCAGATACCCTCAGTCAATATGTGGATAAGTCAAGTCGCCACACTTGTACCTCTGGAAAAACTAACTTGTGATCTGCATCAAAGATCAGATGCTTTTTGGTGAACTTGGTCTTCTTTGTGGAGATTTCTGGAAGATGTTCAGTAGCTGATACATCCTTTTAATTTTTGGTCTATAAAATGACCCTGTTACTTACTTTGACATGCCCTGCTGTATTTCTGTTATTATTATTATTGTTATTATTATTATTATTATTATTATTATTATTATTATTATATTTATTTATTATTATTTCCTATTATTATACTGTTTTGGCACTTTGTCTGTCTTTGTACAGTATGAACGTGTATATCCAAAGATTATAAGGTACGGTGGCCCGAGAAGTGCAAAACACATTATCCGAAACAAAATTATTTTTGTATAACACAAATCCCAAAACAAATTAACAAATCCCAAAACACATTAACAAATCCCAAAACAAATTAACAAATCCCAAAACACAACGACAAGTCAGACAACCCAGAAACGGTAGTGTATCGTTTTTGAATGGAAATTTACCGATCGTTGGACAAGTAATGTGTTTTCAAAATTGTACTTTTTTTTTTTTTTTTTTAACATTGAATCTTGAAAAAAATATATAGACCTAACTACCAACCCTTTTTTTTTTTTTTTTTTTTTTTTTAACTGTTACTTCAAACCAAAATATTTTTAAGGATGGCCTTACCTCTATACTGAGGTTTACACTGAGGCATTCAGACATCAACTGACCTCGCATGGTGTCAAACGTGCTCCTGAAAATAAGACGCTCAAAACAAAAACGTCTGTATTCCTATAGACAGCAGATCAAAAACAAATTTTTTTATAAAAGTAATGGCTCACGGTGTAGCATTTGCTACTTGTTCAAAGCAAGACAACTTTAAACAATAGAGAGTTATGACTTGAATCTAAGGTGTGTTCACTCTTTAACTTCACTTCAACTCCACCTCAGCTCTGAGTGAATGTTCATGCTACTGTTTTGCTGGAGGTGTTTTTGTCATCTCGCCCAACCCTAACAAACACCTGCTGACTTATATCAACTTTCATGCCGTTTAATTAGAGGTACTTCATCCATTTGTGTCATTTTAATAATATATTAAGTCAAACACGAATACGTTTTCTGTGCAGAATAACAGCGGCTCTTATTTTGACCGTTTGGTGTGGTTTTGAGAATCTGAGAAGGCTGGAAATGCCGTCTGAGCTTTTTCCAGCATTGTAACCTCATGACAATGACATCAGCACACCACCATCATAATCGACATATTAAATATATCAGAATCAGTATCAGGTTTATTGGCCAAATGTGTTCCTGTTTCTGGCAGTTTTAGTAAGCAAAGTTCTGTAGCACCTGCCAGAAGGGAGGAGCTGAAAGAGGTGGTGTCCAGGGTATGAAGGGTCGGTGGTGATGTTTACTGCCCGGTTTCTGATTCTTGTATTGTACAAGTCTTGGGGAGTGGGCAGGGAGGCACCAGTTATTTTTTCTGTGCGTTGCAGTCTGTTCCTGTCCTGTTTTGTTGCTGCTCCAAACCAGATGGTGATGAATGTGCACAGGACGGATTCGATGACTGCAGTGTAGAACAGCATCAACAGCTCCTGTGTCAGACCAAACTGTTGGATATTGTGAGGGGGAGTAGTGTTGAGGGGTTTTTCTTAAAGTCCACTATGATCTGCACAGTTTTGAGGGTGTTTAGCTCTAGGCTGTTCTGACTGCACCGTAGCACCAGCCGCTTCACCTACTGATGGCATCTCGGATGAGACAGATGAGCGTAGTATCATCTGCAAATTTCAGGAGTTTAACAGTTTGGTCACTTGAAGTGCAGTCATTGGTATAGAGGGAGAACAGCAGTGGGGAGAGGACACATCCCTGAGGAACGCCAGTGCGGATTGTCCGAATACTGGAGGCAACACCTCCCAGGCTCACCTGTTGTTTCCTGCCTGGTGATCCACTGACAGATGGCAGAGGGTATAGTGAGCTTTAGGAGATTGGAGTGGAAAATTTGCGGAATTATCGTATTAAAAGCCGAACTGAAGTCGACAAACAGAATCCGGGCAGATATAGATATATAGGTAGAAACTGAATAATTACATGTGATCGGAAGTTTTCCCACGACAACTACGTTCACATTATGAAAGTGAGCGTTAAATTTCCAAATAATAGAACAGTCTTAAAGAAACATTAAGAGTCTGAGATAAATGTGCTTTCAAGACGAAGTGCCAGAACAGCAGGTTTTGTTTTAGACGCGATCCTACACCCAGGTTTGCACTTTTATTAAATGAGTCGATGCGCCTGAGGCTCGATGAAACGTCTCGGATTTCTCTTTGAGAACTTTTTATAAGATTTAAAAGAAGAAAAAGAAGAGTGTCAAATACAACATGAAACGTTTCTCATCAAGTGTTACTTCTGTGGCACAAACATGTCGAGTGAGAGACTTTCAAAACAACAAGGACTGGAGATCAATTCTTTATACCTTGCTTAAGAAATCTAAACTGAAGGACATGAACACTGACAGAAACGAGCTGTAATAATTATAATGGTTCATATTGAGTTAATCCCAAGAACAGCACTGATTCTGACAAAGCTTCATTGTTCCTCACTTTTTATTTAATTTTTTTATGTCTGCACTGTCTTTTGTCCTGCACTGTCTTGTCCTGCACTGTTTGCACCAGGTTGCACAGTTGCACTTTATGTGACTAGGACACTTACTAAGTCCTTATAGCTCTGTCTGTGTTTTATGTAGCACCACAATCCTGGAGAAACGTTGTCTTACTTCACTGTGTACTGCAACAGCTATATATATATATATGGT
Organism: Tachysurus vachellii; assembly: GCF_030014155.1. Classification (NCBI taxonomy): domain Eukaryota; kingdom Metazoa; phylum Chordata; class Actinopteri; order Siluriformes; family Bagridae; genus Tachysurus; species Tachysurus vachellii. The sequence goes on along the minus strand of NC_083481.1, from coordinate 2,044,630 downwards.
TGTAATGACAATAAAAGCTTCTTGACTCTAAACCACTGTGACCTATCAGCATACTGCATGGAGTCTCACACACACCCACACACACCCACACACACCCCCACACACCCCCACACACACTCACCCACACACACTCACCCACACACACTCACCCACACACACTCACCCACACACACTCACCCACACACACTCACCCACACACACTCACCCACACACACTCACCCACACACACTCACCCACACTCACACACACACACACACACACACTCACACACTCACACACTCACACACTCACACACACACTCACACACTCACACACAGGGTGTAAACTTCAGCACTATCATACAACATAAGTTTCTGATTCTTAAAGCAGCAATGAGATATTTATGGATGTCACTGAACCTACAGTGCTACAGTGACAGATCACATCCTCATGTTCAAAAGCTAAACAGGGCTCCGCCCACCTCGTTTAGCTTATTCTTTAGTTCATCACGGACAGGTTTCAAATTTAAGGATGTAAAATAATAATGATTTCTGCATCAAAAACAGTCAAATCCACTGAGAAATCATCAACACTTCCTCTAACTCAGTAATCCACGTGTGGAAAAGTTTGTTTCCACCCAGGTGATAAACATAAATGAAAACCGTGAGAAAAGTGGGATCGGTGTGAGCTTTCGTGTTGTGTGTGTGGTCTGGATTAGCGTTAGATCACAGAGATTTATGAGAAAACAAACCATAATTGTGCAGTTCTTTAAACACAAAGCTTCATTCTCACAGACGAAAGAACATTCAGTGTGTGATGTGTTCTATATATCTGTTGTTTTAGTGGAATATATGCACACAATAAATGTGTATTTATTATACGTATAATTTATATCATCAAACCCATCATTATTACTGTTTAAACACTACACCAAAAATACCTTAAATATTTGGACATATTTGTTAAAATACATTTTTCATGAGCTCTATGAATTATGCTAAAAACATCTTATATTTAAAAAAAATATATATTACTAAATATAATCAATTATACATTTTATAATTTAAACAGAATGTATATTTTTAAACGTATGTAAATATGTTCATTATTTTCTATTTATTACTTTATTTATTTTAAATTACAATCTAAAATAATATTAAATAATATTTAAATATTATTAAATATTAAATAAAATAAAAATATTTTGATCATTTAATTATAATATACTACGCTTTAAAAACTATTTTTAAGACATTTTCTTTACAAACACTTTTTTTTATCATTGTTTAAGTTTTAATGAATACTGAATAATAATAAATATATGTTTAGTATTTTTTAAACTGTTATTTTAACAAAGATTACAAAGGTATTTTTCCTTCTGTATTTTAGCTGTTGTGTGCTAATCGTTTATACACAGAAGTTTGTAATAATTCATATTAAAGTGTAACTCGATGCATCGTGAACATCAACACATCATGAAGAATAAATAAATCCTGAGCGAGTGTCTGAATATCCATGTGTGGTGTTAAAACCTCCAGCAGTCTAAAGAAAGAAGAGAAAAAAAAAACAGCCCTGACCTGTATTTCCTCATAAGCCTCGTCAATGGTGGTGACCTGGTGCTGCTCGTGTAAAGCAGGCTCATCGCAGAAAAAGCACACCAGGCTCTTGTCGTTGAGGCAGAACAGCTTGACCTTCTCGTGGTCCTTGCAGGGGTACGTGTTCCTCTGGGCGTTGAGGATGGCGTCGAGCGGGAAGGCCGAATACCTCTCCACGATGTTGGACAGCTTGAGGCTGGGCGAGAGCAGCGGGTCGGTGAAGGTCCTCCTGCACTCAGGGCAGTCGCGTGTGCCGTGGTGCTCCTGCCTGCTCCAGTGCTCCGTGATGCACTTACGGCAGAAATAGTGCTCGCAGCCAAAACTCACCGGGTCTTGATAAATGCTCAGGCAGATGGAACACAGCAGCTCGTCCTTCAGACAACACGCCATTTGCATGTGCGGGGAGACGTCAGAAAACGTGACACTCGCAGAGAGATCCAAGAGTCTGGCGAATCAGAGATTTCTGGATTTGAAGTTTTACCAAATTTGTGTTTTTTGTTTTAATGGAACTTCTCAGTGTTCTTTAGGATTGATCCTTTAGTCGTTTTGAATTTTATATTAGAAAAAAGAAAAAAAAAAGGGAGGAAGGAAAGAAAAATGAGAAGACATTAAAGTCGGATGCATCACGCAAAACATATCACGTCAATAAATCATAATCAAAGACGTACATGAAGAGAAAACATTGTACTGATACATAAGATTGTGTCTCCTCTTCGGGATGCAGTGAGGGTTCAGTAACAGAATATTTTTAAGCTTTTAACTTTCTTTAATCTCTGTTTCATATCATCAGCACCACTGGGATAAATTCTGCTAGAAGTCCTATTTCCCCCCCCAAATATTTTACCAGACTCACCTTCTTACACTATTCAGTAAAATCTGTGCATTTTTTTAAACCCTAAACCAAGCCGGAGGGCCGTAAAATCTATCATCTCTAACCAGATCTGAAATCCCACATGACTCATTCGTCCCTGTAGAAGTAGAGCATGCAGGATAAAATACAGCTTTTATTGTACAGCGCACTAAACAGCCATGGGATGACGGGGAGTTTGGGTTTGAGACAGGTTTCACTTTTAATTCTGCTGCAAGACAAGTATTTAGTGATGACAATCAGAACAGAGGACATGTGTGTTTATGTGGAAGTAATCCAGTGGGGTTCAGGGACAAGAGGAAGAGCTTTTACAAATATTAATAATAAAATTCATAATAAAAACCAGAGAGTAAATTTACATAAACAACCGTTCTCTCACTCTCATATATGCATTCATATATATATATATATATATATATATATATATATATATATATATATATATATATATATACACATACATATACACACACACTATATACACACACAATATAAATATATGTATATACACACACACACACATATACACTATGTACACACACAGTATACACACACAAAATATATATATATATATATAATATACAGTGTGTGTGTGTGTGTGTGTGTGTGTATATATATATATATATATATATATATATATATATATATATATATATATATATATACACATATACACACACACACACACATACATATACACACACACACACATATACACTATGTACACACACACATATACACTATGTACACACACACAAAATATATATATATATATATATATATATATATAATATACAGTGTGTGTGTGTGTGTGTGTGTGTGTGTGTGTGTGTGTGTGTATATATATATAATATATATATATATATATATATATACACGCACACAAACATTTTTATTACTGATAGCTAATACTAGCGCCCTTTAGAAGTTTAACCATAATCCTACATGTGATATAAACCGACTGTCACGTCGTGTTTTGTTGTTTTTATTCCACATGTACAAAGCGCTAACTCAATAGAGTAGTTAGCACAGATGCTAATATGTAAACAGTGCTAGCTAACACAAGCGCTTCATAATTAACAACCGGTCAACAGCTGTTTATCTTACTCTGAGTCGTCCTGCTTCGTCTCAGCCTCGAACACGCTCCTTTCCCGGTGTCCACACAAAAATGTCCTTCTCTTATTTTATTAATTTCGTCCAACTTTATTTTCTCTCAGTTAAAAGACGCCGCTCGCGCGTCCCACAGCTCAGCTGAGCCTCAGTGCGCGAGGACGCCTGTGAACCAGCGGAACACAGCAACGGACCGATCCACTTGGAGCACATTTAGAGGGGGAGCTAGAAGTGTAAAGAGATTTTATACATGTACATCTATTATTTTTATAAGTATATATTCAATTCGTTCGTGAGCATTTTATTTTTATTTTGAACTCTTTGTCACAAATGAACGTTTTGTTCTGAAATGATGTAAACGTGAACGAGTAGAGAAACGGACCACCCTGTGATTCACCCTGTGGTATGGCTCATGCTGCTTCTTTATATTTTGCCATAAATTAAATTCTATTCACATCATAATCAAAATATACATTTTTTGCAAATTTTAATTTCATACTAACAATAAGTTTAATAATGTAATTTTTTTCATTTCACTTCTGTTCCTCACACTTTTTAATTTCTTACATACAATTAAGAAAATATAATCATAGAAAATATTTGAAATATATTGAAATTTTACATTTGAAATATATTTCTGTTTTCACAGTCCATGACATCCAAGACAAGAAAATACATTTACATTACATTTTTATTATAAAATGACCATATCAGGAAATGATAGGCTCTTACATTTCCAGTATTTAGCAGACACCCTTATCAGAATATAATCAGCATATAATCAGAACCAGGTTTATTGGCCAAATGTATTCACACACAAGTAATTTGGTTCCAGCTGTTTGTGACTCTCAAAAGTGCAGACATAAATAACACTATACTATACAATACAGACATAAATAACACTATACTATACAATACAGACATAAATAACACTATACTATACAATACAGACATAAATAACACTATACTATACAATACAGACATAAATAACACTATACTATACTATACAGACATAAATAACACTATACAATACAATACAGACATAAATAACACTATACTATACAATACAGACATAAATAACACTATACTATACAATACAGACATAAATAACACTATACTATACAATACAGACATAAATAACACTATACTATACAATACAGACATAAATAACACTATACTATACTATACAGACATAAATAACACTATACAATACAATACAGACATAAATAACACTATACTATACAATACAGACATAAATAACACTATACTATACAATACAGACATAAATAACACTATACTATACAATACAGACATAAATAACACTATACTATACTATACAGACATAAATAACACTATACTATACAATACAGACATAAATAACACTATACTATACAATACAGACATAAATAACACTATACTATACAATACAGACATAAATAACACTATACTATACAATACAGACATAAATAACACTATACTATACAGACATAAATAACACTATACTATACTATACAGACATAAATAACACTATACTATACAACACACCCATAAATAACACTATACTATACAATACAGACATAAATAACACTATACTATACAATACAGACATAAATAACACTATACTATACAATACACACATAAATAACACTATACTATACAATACACACATAAATAACACTATACTATACTATACAGACATAAATAACACTATACTATACAGACATAAATAACACTATACTATACAATACAGACATAAATAACACTATACTATACTATACTATACAGACATAAATAACACTATACTATACAATACAGACATAAATAACACTATACTATACAATACAGACATAAATACCACTATACTATACAATACACACATAAATAACACTATACTATACTATACAGACATAAATAACACTATACTATACAATACAGACATAAATAACACTATACTATACAATACAGACATAAATAACACTATACTATATAATACAGACATAAATAACACTATACTATACTATACAGACATAAATAACACTATACTATACAATACACACATAAATAACAATATACTATACAATACACACATAAATAACACTATACTATACAATACACACATAAATAACACTATACTATACAATACACACATAAATAACAATATACTATACAATACACACATAAATAACACTATACTATACTATACAGACATAAATAACACTATACTATACTATACAGACATAAATAACACTATACTATACAATACAGACATAAATAACACTATACTATACTATACACACATAAATAACACTATACTATACAATACAGACATAAATAACACTATACTATACAATACACACATAAATAACACTATACTATACAATACACACATAAATAACACTATACTATACAATACAGACATAAATAACACTATACTATACTATACAATACACACATAAATAACACTATACTATACAATACACACATAAATAACACTATACTATACAATACACACATAAATAACACTATACTATACAATACAGACATAAATAACACTATACTATACTATACAATACACACATAAATAACACTATACTATACAATACAGACATAAATAACACTATACTATACTATACAATACACACATAAATAACACTATACTATACAATACACACATAAATAACACTATACTATACAATACACACATAAGTAACACCATACTATACAATACACACATAAATAACACTATACTATACAATACACACATAAATAACACTATACTATACAATACAGACATAAATAACACTATACTATACAATACACACATAAATAACACTATACTATACTATACAATACACACATAAATAACACTATACTATACAATACACACATAAATAACACTATACTATACAATACACACATAAATAACACTATACTATACAAGACGACAATACAGATGATGTGAGACAATATAGACAGTATGAGTATTAAATAAGAATACAGAATATATGACAGATCAGTTATGTACGTGTGAGAGGTGCACGGTAGTGCAAATAACAGTATTGTGCACTATGGTGAGTTGTTAATCAGGGTTATCCAGAGCAACTTACAATTTATCTCATTTCATGCATTTGAGAGTTAAGGGCCTTGTTCGGGGGGCCGGGCAGTGGCAGCCAAGTGGGCCTGAGAATCGAACTCACAACCTACTGACTGGTAGGCTTTAGGCCAACGCTTTAACCACTAGACTACCACATCCCTTACATGTGTACATTGTGGTACTTGCCAGTCAGTGCGCTGCATTCAACTGACGAATCCATAATTTGTTCACTTCCATATAACTGAAAAAAAAGAGCAAGGATGTCTCCTTCCTTCAACGTTCAACACTCGTTTACTCTGTATAAAGTGACCAGTGATGTTTTGAGTGAGTCGTAAATCGCATATGTTTTATTATGTGCTATTCTACTCCATTGTGTAGTATAAATAGTGTGAGTGTTGTGTAGTATAAATAGTGTGAGTGTTGTGTAGTATAAATAGTGTGAGTGTTGTGTAGTATAGTGTGAGTCTTGCATTCACACTTAATATTCCAATAACATTCAGACGTGCACTTCAGGTACCTGGATGATTCACTTCTTTAAAATAAAGCATGGAATACGCATGGAATGTTGGTCACTCAACACTCACTGTTTTGCATACATAGTGGAAGATGGACGGGGCTAACAGGCACTAACACCTGATGAGAGATACTTTACAAGATGGCCGACGACACTCCTCGGTCATTGGGACACAGATTTAGTTTACTCTCTGTGCTGTGAGCAGCCATGTTGAGTTGATGTCACTTGCCGAACTCGGAGTTGAACGCAGCATTAATTTCTGTAACATTTATAACAATTTTAACAAATCTAACAAGTCTAACACATCACAGGCATCTAGAATTCATCACCAAGCCATTTTGCAGAGGCGGGAGTAAGTCACGTGTGTCCAAGTCACAAGTAAGTCTCAAGTCATGAATGTCAAGTCAAAGTCAAGTCGAGTCTTTTTTTAATATTTGTCAAGCAAGTCTCAAGTCTCAAATTTTGCGACTTAAGTCTGACTCGAGTCAAGTCGAGTCCCCCATCTTTGAATCATTTAACTCAAGTCCGAGTCACGTGCCAAGTCATGAACGTCAAGTCAAAGTCAAGTCGAGTCTTTTTTAATATTCGTCAAGCAAGTCTCAAGTCTCAAATTTGCAACTTAAGTCTGACTCGAGTCAAGTCACATGACTCGAGTCCCCCATCTCAGCCATTTTGTTCTTTTCAAATTCTTTTTATGTGGAAGACGAATCACAAAAACGAATCGCAGCAATATATCTGGAAAGAAATTATTTCGAATATTTCAGATCGAAATGTTATTTTTCATATTTGCACATTTTAGTGTATTTTATTAATAAATTCTGATTAGAGGAAGGACTCGGCTTGTACGTTTAATTTTAATTTTTAAGATCATGGATTTGTTCAAACAGGTTTTTTTCATTATGGGATACAAATCTAACGGAGACCTTACACAGACGTCGCGTTATAAAGCGTTATTAAAAGCAGAACATCTGAACGTACAGCACTTGATAGAGAAGGCTTTGGAGTCGTGCAGTTGTGTAAGAGAAGGACAAAAGAAAAAATGGCTAATGTTCAGGCTATAAACTGGAGCAGTACTATTGTGATGCCTCGCGAGTGGCTTTGCTCCATTTTCACACCGAGATTTATTTTAACCGGCGCTGACAAGACTGCTTACAGGATACTGTAGGTCAGAGAAGCTGCTGATGCACCGTATTTTCTCTCAAAGATGGACTTGAATAACATCCGGCAGATTTTTATTTAGGTGTGAAAGAAATTGAAATGAAATGAAAAATTCACGGGGGCACGGTGGCTTAGTGGTTAGCACGTTCGCCTCACACCTAAAGGGTTGGGGTTCAATTCCCGCCTCCACCTTGTGTGTGTGGAGTTTGCATGTTCTCCCCGTGCCTCGGGGGTTTCCTCCATTGGCATCTCTGGAAAATTGTCCGTAGTGCGTGAGTGAATGAGAGTGTGTGTGTGCCCTGCGATGGGTTGGCACTCCGTCCAGGGTGTATCCTGCCTTGATGCCCGATGACGCCTGAGATAGGCACAGGCTCCCCGTGACCCGAGGTAGTTCGGATAAGCGGTAGAAAATGAATAAATGAATGAAAACTTCACAGCTTGTGTGTGGTTAAGAATATACGTAGTAATGAGGGTGGAAATTGCTGTTTCCCACCACGTCAAGTGTCCTGGTGGGTTTCACTCTGACTGAATCATCACTGGTATTAAAGCAAGACCTCCACATACACAGAAGAACAAGAGTGAAATCTAAAAGATCAGATGATGCAAATCTAAAATCACAGCTTTTCCTTTTTTTAATCCGAATGCTATTCAGAGATTCGGCAAAAAGTTTCAGTTTCATTGAAGATTAAAATCTGTGGTTAAATCTGAGACTTCTAGGGGTCTGTGATGAGTTAGCAGGGGGAAATGAGGCATAATATCTCCACTGTCTGTCTATCTGAGCTTCTAATATGAGCTCTTTTTTCATATTCGGTTACACGGTCAGTAAACGTGATTTCTGACCGTACCTTTGTTTCAGATCAGATTAATCATCAAATTATTATTGAACTGATATTTGTTTCAGATGAACCTGCGTAGCAAGACATTCAACAAACAAACAAACAGTTTAATATATTCTTAGTGAGACATTCGAGAAGCCACTTTATTAGGAACACCTATACGTGTTCTTATACATACATTATATATACAGTAGGGGCAGATCGTGGCCTAATAGTTAGAGAGTTTGACTCCTAACCCTAAGGTTGTGGGTTCGAGTCTCGGGCCGGCAATACCACGACTGAGGTGCCCTTGAGCCCCCCCCCACTAAACTGCTCCCCGGGCGCCGCAGCATAAATGGCTGCCCACTGCTCCGGGGTGTGTGTTCACAGTGTGTGTGTGTGTGTTCACTGCTGTGTGTGTGCACTTTGGATGGGTAAATGCAGAGAACAAATTCTGAGTGTGGGTCACCTTACTTAGCCGTATGTCACATCACGTCACTTCACTTCACATCTACCTTCAATATTTCCCAGGCAGCCAATCGGGTCACAGGTCACAGGCTGTTGGTGCCGGATTGGGTATTTCAGAAACCCCTGATCTTTTCCCCCCCATGTTCTCACAGCAGTCCTCCAAGTGGAACCAGATATGGACTTCAACTGCTGAAGTTCTTCTGCGTTGATGTTTGGTGTGGTTTGTGCCGTATGATGCTTTACAGCTCTCTATTATATCCTTCCCGACATCTCGGACCAGACCGGCCTTTCTCCTCTGAGCTCTGACTTCATGTTTGATGTAAACATTAACTGAATAACCTACAGTACAGGATCTGCAAGTTTCTACACATCGTGCTGATCGGATAAGCTTTGTTGTGTGATGTAAAAGCTAGTAATAAAAAATGTATTTAGGCCATAAATAAGACATAACCAGGTAATTAGACCTCTAAATCGAGTATATATTTGTAAATAAGCAACAGAGGAAATTGAATTGAATTCTTGTTAGCTAGAAAAGTAAACCTGTTGACGTATTAAGGATGAATGTCATAGTATCGGGATCCAATGTAGTAAAAAAAAAGTCAAATGAAGGCTAATTTATAGCCCAGAAATGAAACTTTTACTAAAGTCGAATCGACGTATTTTCAGCCCGTTAAAATACGGGTTTGATTTAATGATTCAATTAGAAATATGTTAATAATTTAATTTATATTTTAACACTCAAAGTTTTTGGGTTTGTGAGTTTTCATAGATGGAAAGTTTAGGGATAAAATTCTAACACACACAGTAAAGAAACGTGTTGAGTGAAGATTTGGATTCTGATAATAAACTAACTTCTGTGCTACGATAAAAACTAGCCTGTTTTTTTTTTTTTAAATGGAAGTGGTTTCTTGTTGCAGAAGGTTTCACAATTTCAGATGTCAGTCATTCTGTGTGACGGTGGTTTTTACCTCAGCCTCTTACACTAACAAAGTGCTGACTTACGGCAGTTCGTTTCCTGTCATTGTGAAAAAAAAAACCAACCATTTCCTACAAACCGTTTTAAGGTTTTTGTCATTACTCATAAAGCTTCCGTTTTGCTGTGTTGCAGTTCAGAAAAAGGTGTGCAAATTCTCACAAGCGACACATGTGGCTGACCTACTGATTCTGGAGATATTCGATTATTTTATATACGTGGTGTAGATCTGAAGATAAAAGAATCAAATGCGTATTAATTCATTAAAGTGAATTGCTGACTTGAGTCGTATCTTTAACGCAATAACAGTAGTGCATCTGTTTACTATTTGTGCCTGATTGAACAATTATTTCTATTTATTACAAAGTGCATGTATTGGTGTTGAATAAAATCATGTTTAGATGAATAAAGAAATAAATACCGCCGGTTTTAAGGCTACAAAGCTTGTGAGTCGACTCTTATGGGTCAGTTGAATCAAGTGATCTGACTCAGTGATATAGCAATTATTAAAATGCAATGAAAAAGTAAGTTTATTTAAATAAGATAAACGTCACAATTCCAGCCATGGTTAGACAAAACAAACAAACAAACAAACACAGAAAACGAATCGCTGGTATAATACTAAAAGGTTTCTGAGTTGGAAGAGTTGACTCTTATTGAGCTGAGTCAAATAATCTGACTCAGTGAAAAGAGACAGATTTCCCATCAACCACTTAAACATTCAAGGTGCAAAGTCTCAGAAAATGCGATCGATATTTCAAAAGTTAGTAACAAAAAGGTTCTACAGTATTATAAGATACTTTACCTGCTCTAACACTATCGATCCATACCTGGATTTGATTCAGTGCCGATCCTGAAAAGATCTCTGCGTGTTTGTGCACACGTTCACTAACGTAACAAGACTTGTGAGAGACACCAGACAGCATCAATAAGCGCTAACATTTAGGGCTAAAGATGGGGTTTAAGTTCAGTTAAAGAGTTTGGAGGAAAAGGACGGTGCCTTGTTCTCATACAGCCTTCTTAAGTGATGCATAGATGAGGACATAACTAAAGTTATTAGCTGTTAAAGTTACAGAGCTGAAATTATTGCTAGAAAACATTTGCAGCAGGTGAGACATTGAGGTATAAAGATTATCTACAAAAGATGATATGTTATGCAAGGTACGAATAATAAAAAAAAATAAAAATAAAGCCACACAATACACTTGCTGAAATGACAGATAAATGAACACACACACACACACACGATAACATCATTTGAAATAATGATATATAAAAACAATATTTAAAAAAATATATATAATTACATGTTTTACTGTTTAATTGTTTATTCAAACTACAAATTTACATTGAAGCAAACAGAAATAAGGCAGAGTTTAAAGAGATTAAGATCTTGATATTTCTAAGACCTGGACCTGGAATATTAGAGAGAAAAGATTACATTCATTCTTATAAATGTCCCTTGTGAATAATAAAAGCGCTCAGTATAAATCCTGCTATCGACAGTCATTTTCTAACCACCACTGGGGGGCGTCGTTGAACTACATTGTGGTAAT